>NW_028223338.1:0-12000 GCF_056783735.1 Eptatretus burgeri
AATTTCCCTGTTGATCTTTACAATTCATTAAATGATATTTTACAATAAATAAATGGATACAAAAGAAAGAGCAAGAAGATTTAAGGAACATCAAGAGTTGGTTTCAAAAGTTGTAAAACAACAGGAAGACATAAAGAAGAAACGCAGACAGAAACTAACGGGCGAAGAAGCATTTGAAAAAAACAAGAGAAATTTTTTAAACCACTTTTAAAAACTTCCCAAGAAAAAATGAAAGATGTTTCCACAGTTCCCACAGTAGAATATACTCCTAGAAAGCTTCAAATGTTAAAAGATTTCAGTCAAATGACGGAGGAAGAATTAGAGCATTTAGGAGAATTAGAATATGATGATGAAGGTTTATTTCAACAACTGAAAGAGATTAATCAACCCCCTGATTATATTGTGAATGCTGTTCAAAACAATGAATATTCAGCGGATTCAAAAACCAAAGCAGGACTCATTCCAACAGAACAACCAGCAATATTTCATCTTGTTCAAGAAAAGGTATTGATATTTAATGATGAATTAAGGTTCTTAAATTCTGCTCAACCCCTTGTTAAACTAACTCCGAGATTAATGTTTCTTCTCACAAAAGATGGAAGACAAGGTTCAACTGTGAGGGATGAATCAAAGTATATTGATAAACCATTGGATATGGAAAATAATGATGATAGAGTATATATTGATTTGCTGAACACTCTAAATTATAAGGTTATTCTTTCTGGTAAAAGTAGGAAGAATGAGAAGGAGAAACACATTATTCAGGCTTTAAGTATCCTTGGTTCAGGTATTAGTTTTCTTCCAAATGACCCATCGCAATTAGTTAATAGACTGTTATTGTTGTTCGTCAGTAAGAAGGCTGGAAATAACAATTGTTTTAATGAAGCATCAGCCATTTTAGACCAGTTGATGAACATGAAAATAATTAATAAATCTCAATATAAAGACATTTTATCTCATATTAAATAAGATGAGAAGCACAATCCTGAGTTTTAATTTCACAACAAGCGACCACACATCTTCATTCCCATACCCACTACAACTTGACACAACAAAAGAATATGAGGCATCTTTATTGTCCATGGAGACTTATAATACCTTATTTAATATAACCGAGAAAAATGACAAGTTTAGTTATAATCCGGGAAGTGGATACAAAACGATAACAGTCTCACCAGGAGCATACGAGATTTCTCAAATATCTTCCGAAATTGCTCGTCTTATGAAAGAACAGGGTGATGAACCAAAAAATATTATTATAAACATTCAAAAACATACTTCAAAATCAACGATTAAAGTTAAAAATAACTACAAGGTTGATTTCACAATTGATAATTCATTTAGAGAGTTATTAGGTTTCTCCTCAAAAAAGATTGAAACTAATGGGACGTTTTACAGTGATAATGTCATTCAAATGTCCTCAGGAATAAATTCGGTGTTAATTCACTGTGATTTGATTGATGGTGCTTATAATGATGGATTAAAAACAAATACAATATTTTCATTCAGCGCATACTCAACCCCAATTGGTTATAAATTCAATATGGAGCCTAAAAATTTGGTTTATCTACCTGTGTCAGGAAAAACCATACACAGAGTAAATTTTAGGATAACCGACCAAGATAATCGTGTGATCTCTTTTAATGGAGAAGTTATATCCATCAGAATTCACCTACGTGAAGTTTTTCAATAAATAAATACGATGGTTATTGTGAGGAAGCACGAGTTGGGAAAATATAAAATAATTACAGGGGATGGGATGTTCCTTTCCCCGTACTACAAGGGTGAAGGTATGTATCTTGGTAGAGGATACTATAAACCTAAGAGACAAAGGGGTGTTGGACATCAATTTAGAGGAGATGGGATAATTGATACTCTCATGGGTATTGGTTCAACTATTCTTAAACATAAAGACCTAATTGGTTCAACTGCTTCTGCTGTGGGAAATGTAGCAGGTGCTGTAAAGAGTATAAAAGATGCTCAGAAAGAATCTCATAAATTACAAGCAATAAAAGAAATTAAGAAAGGTAAAACTCAGTTGTCCCCCAAGAACGACAGAAAATAATTCAAATACTTGGATCAGGGTTTCAAAAGTTTTAACATCTTTTTTCCTAAATAAATACAAGTATGGAAGCAATTGATAGTATCTATGATTTGGATGATACTATTATTATCTCAAACTCCACTAAAAAAGAAGATTACTTCAAGGTAAATGCAATAACTGGAACAGACTGGAATACAAATGGTACAAAAAG
This sequence comes from Eptatretus burgeri, assembly GCF_056783735.1. Taxonomy (NCBI): domain Eukaryota; kingdom Metazoa; phylum Chordata; class Myxini; order Myxiniformes; family Myxinidae; genus Eptatretus; species Eptatretus burgeri. Next base: position 2,256 of record NW_028223338.1, read on the forward strand.
TTTTGAAATAAATAATCAACAAACCCATTTGAATCTCTCCGAAAGTTTCTTGTTGTGTAAATTTAAATTCACTAAGGCTGGGAATAACACAAACGCTACACTTGTAAATGATTTCTTCTGGAAAATGTTTGATAGTGTGCGATTGTATATTGGAACACAAGAAGTTGAAGCGGTTGATTATGTCTCTGCTGTATCTGAAATGATGAAATTTACACTCTATACATTCAGTAATAGAATGGGAAAGGGGTCTGTCGAAGGTTTTATTCCTGATATGTCAACGGGAACAAACACAGACCCTGGATATATTCAAAGGAAAGGAATGTATAATGATGATACAAAAGCAGAAAATAGTTTTACTGTGGCAGTTCCTCTTAAAGGTATATTTGGATTTTGTGATTATGATAAAGTTCTGTATGGTCTTAAAATTAGATTTCAACTACAAAGGAATGATAATGAAAATAGATTGCTTTTTGGTGTTGGTAATGCTTTTGGTGATCAGAATAAATTTGTAATTGAGGAGATGAGTTGGTATATCAGTGAATATACTCCTAATCTTAAAACAGAAGAGATGTTGAATCGAAGACTTAACTCAAAAAAACCACTCAGTGTATCATACCTCAAAAGAAGATGTCAACACGTTAAACTCAATCAAACTACTTACACGTGGAATTTGGGTGTTCTGGAAGGAAAGCCACGATATCTGTGGATGATTTTTAAAAAGCCAGATGGTGATACTGCGACTGATAAGAATAATGCATTGAGTGATAATGCTAAGGTGAAACAACTTCGCGTTTCTCTAGATGGAACATTTTATCCACGAGATAGATTGGAAATTAATTGGGAAAAAATGATTTTGCTGAAGCATACAAGTCTTACCAAAAGGTGTGTGAAAGTAATGGAAATAAAGAACCTATTTTGGATATGACAGCATTTAAAAGTTTGTATACAATCTATACGTTTGACCTGAGCGCTCAAAAAGAAACTTTAAAGTCTAATCGAGTGGATACTTCCCTATACATTGAAAGAGGAGAGAGTGAAGAAGTTGATACATATTGTTTGCTTTTGGAAGAAACAGAATTGCAGATTAATACAGATAATGGTGTGATGATTAGTCTCACATAATTTTTTTGTTAAATAAATGAGTGGCAAAGTACCAACTGGGGTATATGTTAATCAAATCAATCTTCATAAACTATCATCTTGTGTTCAAAATCAAAAGCCTTGTACGATTAACGTTAATACAATTCAGAGAAAAGGAGCAGTAAGAATTGATGTTTTGCTCACAAGAGAACAGGTTAAAATCTTGAATGACACTGGCTCACTTAAAATTAAAATGACAAAACCAATGTTGAAAAAATATTCAATAAGAGAGACGAGTGGAGGATTTCTCCCATTTCTAATTCCTTTATTTGCTGGTTTAAGTGCGGTTGGAGCATTGACGGGTGGTATTTCAACAGCGGTCAAAACTGCCAACGAAAGGAAGGCTCAACTCCAGGCTCAAAAAGAATTGGAAAGACATAACAAAGAGTTGGAGAAACAAATTAGTGGAAGTGGTGTAATTGTAGATTTTGCTGAAAAACTTGAAGGTCTGCCTGATAAAGCGAGATTGTTAGTTGGAGATATGCTTTCTTCTATAGCACAAGCAGGTGTAAAATTAACGAAAAGAGGTAATGGATTATATCTTTCTAATAAATAAATGAGCATTGATGAGTGGTTGAAAGAATTTGGAAAGAATACAACATCAAATTTACAACTTGTCAAATATTGTAAGAAATTAAAAATTCATAATGTGGTTATTTGTATGAGAGATGAATTAACAAATGTGTCGAAACATACAAAGAATATTATTATGAACTTAGAAGATAATGATGGGAACGGTTCTCATTGGGTTTGTATTTTTAATAGTCAAGACAAATATTATTTTGATAGTTTTGGTCTTCCACCACCTGTTGAAGTCATAAAATTCTTACAGAATGGTGTTTATCAAACATTTCAAGTCCAAGAATTAAATTCCAAGTGTTGTGGTCAATTATGTCTATATGTGTTATTTCAACTCAACAAAAATAAAAAATTTTATGATATTATTTTTAATCTAATATAAATGACTTATGTTGGTAAAGATGGTTCTATCTTTGGTGTATCTCAAGAACTGGATATTGATTTATCAAATTATTACACAAAGGCACAGGCTGAACGACATAAATATAATATAAACAAAAATATTAACATGAAAAATGCTTATAAATTAAAAAATTATCCAAGCCCGACTGACGCGAATGACTTGGTGAGATTAAGCGATTTATCACAATATATATACTTAAATAAAACGGCTGTGTATTCTAAAGATACAGAAGTGTTGATATTATCTCCAGGTCATACAGAATTCACAGTTCGAATTAAAATAAATTTTTATAAAGAAGGGCGTATCGTTTGTATGAGAATAGAACAATGGGGGTATGATATGAATGATTTAGGGTATAATTGGTCATTTAAAATTAACCTCGAAGACCTGGAACAATTAAATCAGTCTCGTAAGGAAGAATATTATCCACTTGGTATCGAGAATGAGTTTTGTGGAGCCACGATTAGTAAACAACAAATAAAAGAATTTAATAAGGGTAAATATAATAATGGTTTTGCCCTTGTTTATCTCATGAAAACAGAAAAAACAGGATTATATATAATAAGTAAGGAAATACAAAATGATTTAACTATGGGAAGATGGGGAGGTGTTTCGTGCCATAATATTATTCTAACATATATTTCTAATACATAAATGACAGCAAGAAGGCTTCAAGAAAATTATCATTTCTGTGTCCAAGCATACCTTCAAGAAAAGGGTATTCGGTATTTTAATAAATATGTTCTACAACATAAGAATGAGGTATTTTCAATAAAAGATTGGCATTATGCTGATGTTGATAAACCGACAACTTTAGATTTAATTAGAATGTTAAATAATGAAAAAATTATAAGGTTAAGAAAAGGTAAGGCTCTTTTAGAAATTCAAAAGAAATTTTATTGGTTTCCTGTTGTAAAAAAAATTATTTTGGATACAGGAATAACAAGAAATCCTGATGAATATATGTATAATATTCTATGGGGTGTAAACGATTCAAGTATAGTAAGGGATGAGGAAGGAGTTGAAGAAGAGAGGGAAGAGGAGGAAAAGGAGGAGGAGGAGAGAGAGAAGGAGGAAAAGGAGGAGGAGGAGAGAGAGAAGGAGGAAAGAGAGAAGAGAGAGAGGGAGGAAAGAGAGAGAATGAATAAATATCAAAATATGGAAACCAGTGAGATTCAAAAAAGAATAGAGGTATTAAAGAAATTAACTTATCTCACCAGGGAGGAATACAAAGAATTAAAAAGTATATTTGCAATACTTTCGACAAGACTATCGACATCGAGAAGACATGTATTTTAATTCAAGTTTTTTCTTAAATAAATGGAGGAGAGAGTGAAGGCATTTCTAAGGATTCTTTATGTTTTAAAAATTAAGATTCAAATGTGCATGTTGGAAACTAAAAAGGTTTTTGCACTCTGCAGAAATTTTTCTCATAAATAAATGAGTTATTGTCTCAAATGTAAAAAGAAAACTAATACTAAAAATATTTCATATATTAAAAGTAAAAATAACAGGGTTATACAAAAAGGTATATGTTCGGTGTGTGGTTCAAAAAAAAATCAATTTATCTCCAAACACAAACGAGGAGGAGATATACAAAAGTTTTTATCAGGAAGTAAATTTACAACTACTGGAATACCAGGGGAATTACATCTTCCAGGTTATTCTTTCTGTGGTCCAGGCACAAACTTAGATAAAAGATTAGATGAGGCAGACAATCCTAAATCCTGGAGTAAACCAATCAATAGAGTTGATGAAGTGTGCATGAGACACGATATTGATTATGGGAATACCACAACGTTGGAAGAAAAGCATGAAGCCGATAGAGAAATGTTATATAATTTGTCTCTGATACAAAATCCAACCTTGAGAGAAAAAGTTGATAGGTTCATCGTGAAGAAGATGATTAGTGCTAAATTGAAACTTGGACTTGGAAATTCAAAAAACTTATAGGCTCTAATGATGCCATTAAGACTGAAGAGCAATTAGCTGATGAATTACATAAACCAATATTCACAAAGTTTCAGAGAAGGAAAGTTTATTCCAAGGAAGTTGATTATATCTGGTCTGCTGATTTGATTGAACTCAATAATGATAAGGGGTACAAGTATGCTTTAACCGTTATTGATTTGAGGAGTAGATATGCGTGGGTTGTCCCTTTAAAAAACAAAACAGGTAATACTCTTATGTTAGCTTTTCAACAGATATTTAATAAAAGTAAGAGAAAACCTAAGAAATTGTGGACTGATGAGGGTAGAGAGTTTTATAACAAGACATTTATGAATTTTCTAAAAAATAACAGTATTACATTATACAGTACCTTTAATGAAGGGAAGGCAGTTGTTGTTGAACGTTTTAATCGTACCTTAAAAGAGAGACTATATAAAAAATTCACACAACTCGGTTCACAACAATGGTCATCTTTTATTCAGGATATTGTGGATAAGTATAATGACACGATTCACACGTCAACGAATATGAAGCCATCAGAAACATTTACAAAATTAAAATATGAAAAAGAGATTAATGTCAGAAAACCTAAGTTCAAAGTTGGTGATATCGTAAGAATATATAGGTGGAAATCTCATTTTGAAAAGGGTTTTACTGAACGATGGACGAAAGAACTTTTTAAAATTGTTGATGTAATAGATACAGTTCCTTGGACTTATAAAATATATGATTTGGAAGGGGAAGAGATTTTAGGTTCATTTTATTCACAGGAATTACAAAAGACAAAACTAAGCAGATAATACACCTTTGTGGACACTAGAGGGACAAGTCCGAGGTGTATTACAGTATATAATGTGTGTCAAGGGGGACGTTCTTAGATCTGTGAACCCCAAACACAGAATCCTCAACTGAATAGTCAAGGCTTAACTTTTGTTTGTGTGTGTGTGTGCAATGGGAGCAATAGGTTGGCGCTTCACTCCCTCCTACTATACACCGTTGTGGACACTCGAGGGCCAAGTCCGAGGTGTATAACAGTATATAATGTGTGTCAAGGGGGACGTTCTTAGATCTGTGAACCCCAAACACAGAATCCTCAACTGAATAGTCAAGGCTTAACTTTTGTTTGTTGATATGTATGTGTGTGTGTGTCCCAACCCTCACATTCAAAATCTCAACCCCAACCCTCACATTCAAAATCTCAACCCCAACTCAATCCTCGCCCAACACAATGTCTTTTTCAAAATGAGATTTCCACCTATATATATATATATATATATATATATATATATGTATATATATATATGTATGTATATATATATATATATATATATATGTATATATATATATGTATATATATATATATTTTACGTTTTTTTTTTTTCTCTTCTTCCAATTCTGTCTTTTAAGGCTTTCAGGTTTGATGACGTAGAAAGGGGGAGTAAGCCTGCACTTTCTTCCCAGAACTTTCTTGATCTTGCTCCCATCAAGCACCATCCGACAAAGAACTACATCGATAGGTTTAGATCCCAAAGAGTGATAGCAACTCCAAAAGTCTCCAAAATATAAATAAATAAAATAATAATAATAATAAATAAATAAATAAATAAAAGCCCCCAAAAAAGTTTCAAGTGTCCAACATAAACCCAACTTTCCAAGTCTTCAAGGTATAACCACATTCCCGTTGAGTTTCCAAGATATGTATCACATTGTGAGTTATCAATCCAGAACCCACATTTCAAGTATTCAAAGTAAAACCAACTTACAAAGTCTCTTAAGGATAACTCATTTACTGATTTTTCAAAATTTGTGAGTCTCCAAGGTAGGACCCATATTTAGAACCATCTTGGCAGAACCCTTTTCCTGAGTCTCCAAGGTAGTTATTTAAACCATCAAGGCAGAACTCATTTACTGATTTTTTCAAAATTTGTGAGTCTCCAAGGTAGGCCCCATATTTAGAACCATCTTGGCAGAACCCTTTTCCTGAGTCTCCAAGGTAGTTATTTAAACCATCAAGGCAGAACTCATTTACTGATTTTTTCAAAATTTGTGAGTCTCCAAGGTAGGCCCCATATTTAGAACCATCTTGGCAGAACCCTTTTCCTGAGTCTCCAAGGTAGTTATTTAAACCATCAAGGCAGAACTCATTTACTGATTTTTTCAAAATTTGTGAGTCTCCAAGGTAGGCCCCATATTTAGAACCATCTTGGCAGAACCCTTTTCCTGAGTCTCCAAGGTAGTTATTTAAACCATCAAGGCAGAACTCATTTACTGATTTTTTCAAAATTTGTGAGTCTCCAAGGTAGGCCCCATATTTAGAACCATCTTGGCAGAACCCTTTTCCTGAGTCTCCAAGGTAGTTATTTAAACCATCAAGGCAGAACTCATTTCTTGATTTTTTCAAAATTTGTGAGTCTCCAAGGTAAAACTTGTATTCTGGCTCATCAAGGTATAACTTGTTCAGTGGGTATTGTCTTGATAACTCACAATGAGTACTATTGCTGTAAAACTCTTTTTCAGGATTTTGCTGGTCTCCAAGGTATAACTCTTTGGTTGGATCATCAAGGACGAACTCGTTCTGTGGGTCTTGGTCGCTCATAAGGTCTTCAACCAAGCCAACAATTTCGCCCCAAGTTGTAGCAAAAGCAGTATTTTCATTTCGTATTTCAGACACAATTTCCTGTGAGAGAAAATAATAATGTATTAATTAAGTTATTTAATTATTAAATGAGTATGCTTCAATCAAAGTTTGAAAATAGGAAAATAAAAAATCTTACCTCAATAGATAAGAGGTTTGAATCCAGTTCATCAACTTGAAGGTTTAGTTCCATAGAAGACAGAGAGTTCCAAGGAACACCAAAGTCATCCCACTCAAGGTCTTCAACCAAGCCAACAATTTCCCCCAAGTTGTAGCAAAAGCAGTATTTTCATTTCGTATTTCAGACACAATTTCCTGTGAGAGAAAATAATAATGTATTAATTAAGTTATTTAATTATTAAATGAGTATGCTTCAATCAAAGTTTGAAAATAGGAAAATAAAAAATCTTACCTCAATAGATAAGAGGTTTGAATCCAGTTCATCAACTTGAAGGTTTAGTTCCATAGAAGACAGACAGTTCGAGACAAGTACACAAAACACCATTGCCAGCAAAAACAAATGTTTAAAATGGAGCCTGGGTTTGAAGCTTTTATAGAGAAAGACTGGTGGGTGTGGTTTCCTTTGGAAATTCCCTGGGCAAGCCTAGGCAAGCCTTCATTGGGAAATTTTTCAAAACCATAACATCCTGTAATTTTCTAGTGATTTCTTTGTGAGTCAGAGATGAACTGGAAATGATGTAAGAGTGGGCGGGGCTTAGCAAAAGTAGGCGGAGCTTAGGAAAAGTGGGCGTGGCTTAGAAAAAATACCTTATGAAAAGTGGGTGGAGCTTAGCAAAAGTGGGCGGGGCTTAGGAAAAGTGGGCGTGGCTTAGAAAAATACCTCATGAAAAGTGGGCGGAGCTTAGCAAAAGTGGGCGGGGTTTAGGAAAAGTGGGCGTGGCTTAGAAAAAATACCTTATGAAAAGTGGGCGGAGCTTAGCAAAAGTGGGCGGGGCTTAGGAAAAGTGGGCGGGGCTTAAAGAAAAGTGGGCGGGGCTTATTGAATACCTTGTGGAAAGTGGGCGGGGCTTAACAAAAGTGGGCGGGGCTTAAAGAAAAGTGGGCGGGGCTTAACAAAAAATAACCTGTGGCTCAGGAGGTGGTCAAACAAGAGCATTAAGAGAAGTTTATCATTTCGTAATGGCACAAATGGGGTATCTTAAAAAATATAAAGATTCAAATGTTTTGTTTGTCAATATTTTAGATGGGGATTATTGTGCAAAGAAAATTAAACTATTGAAGGAATTTGAGAATGAACAAATCTTTATAGGTTCAATGAGTGAGCTGTTCAACCCCCAGGTGTTCAATTCAATGAGGTTCAACCTCCAAGTTAAAAGGGGAGACAAATAAATATACCTTGGGATAAAAAGGGGATTTATTTTTAGGGAAAAAAAATATAAATCGCTGAAAATTCCCATTCATTTACATGGGGCAAAGTGAGCCAGAATCAGTATTCTTACCCTACTTATATATATGTATATGTATATGTATATATATGTATGTATATATATATATGTATATATATATATATGTATATATATATATATGTATATATGTATATATATATATATATATATATGTATATATATATATATATATGTATATATATATATATATGTATATATATATATATATATATATATATATATATATATATATATATATGTATATATATATATATATATATATATATATATATATATATATATATATATATATGTATATATATGTATATATATGTATATATGTATATATATGTATATATGTATATATATGTATATATATATATATATGTATATATATATGTATATATATGTATATATATATATATATATATATATATATATATATATATATATATATATATATGTATATATATATATGTATATATATGTATATATATATATATATATATATATATATATATATATGTATATATATGTATATATGTATATATATATATATATATATATATATATATATATATATATATATATATATATATATATATATATATATCGGGGCGTATTATGTGATACCGGTCATCCGTCCGTCTGTCTGTCCGTCCGTTCCTGTCCGCACTCTAACTCCCAAAGTTTTCAACTTTCACGTTTTATATTTGATACATAGGTACAGACTGTGGAGCCGTTGTGTCACGACATACGTTCGTCATCTAAAGTGGTTGCCATGGCAACCAGGATGCTGTTTTCCATCCGTTCCTGTCCCCACTCTAACTCTCAAAGTTTTCAACTTTCACGTTTCATATTTGGTACATAGGTACAGACTGTGGAGACGGTGTGTTGCAACATACGTTCGTCATCTAAAGTGGTTGTGATGGCAACCAGGATGCTGTTTTCCATCCATTCCTGTCCCCACTCTTACTCCCAACACTACATTTTACTTTTTCTTTTCGATGCATTTCTCATGGCAAGCCAAGTACCATAAAATTCGGGCCATTGAGCGCATCGTTATATAAGCCGCATCCCCTAAATTTTTAAAAGAAATCTGGAATTTAAACACACACAAGCCGCAAATGTTGCACAAAAAAAACCAAGCGCAAAAACGTCCGAAAATTAGCCACAAAAAGGAATCGATCTTGCTTTGAGTCTAATCTGAACAGTAGAAACACCCCGACCATCCATGCTATTGGCATTTCCTACCTCTGAAAGCCTTTGTTGACTTTTTGCAGCACGAAAATTCGCCCCTCTGTGAGTTTTGAATTCCTCGTGTGGACCTCTTGTTTCTTCATACCGTACTCTTACCAAATCAATATCTCTCTAAATATATTCTGAGGTCGCAAACTCATCACTGAAGAAAGCAGGGAAACACACAAACAGCCGCGGCGATAAGGGAAGACACTTGGAGTGGGGATTGAACTTTTTCTAACTCAGCTGTGGTTTACCTCGCTCATTCTACGTTTTTCAAGTTTCGGTTAACAATGCAAGGTAATAAACGTAAATATAAATACCATATAGATAAATAACGAGGTCGATCCAAGTAAGAAGAATAACCTCTCTGCGATGAGTCAGGAAAATTAT
>NW_028223339.1:0-7500 GCF_056783735.1 Eptatretus burgeri
GGGGTGAAGATTTTATCATTCGGTTTTGATGTTGATGAAGAAACTCAACGCAAACGTATGAAAAGCAGAGATGCAAGGATTAGTGAAGAAGAAATTACAACTCGCATTAATGTTAATAAAGAATTTGATGAAATATTTAAAGAAAAGGATTTATTTGAACACATCTACTTGAATGATGAAGAAAAGGAAAATTTCCCTGTTAATCTTTACAATTCATTAAATGATATTTTACAATAAATAAATGGATACAAAAGAAAGAGCAAGAAGATTTAAGGAACATCAAGAGTTGGTTTCAAAAGTTGTAAAACAGCAGGAAGACATAAAGAAGAAACGCAGACAGAAACTAACGGGCGAAGAAGTATTTGAAAGAAAACAAGAGAAATTTTTTAAACCACTTTTAAAAACTTCCCAAGAAAAAATGAAAGATGTTTCCACAGTTCCCACAGTAGAATATACTCCCAGAAAGCTCCAAATGTTAAAAGATTTCAGTCAAATGACGGAGGAAGAATTAGAGCATATTGGAGAATTAGAATATGATGAAGGTTTATTTCAACAACTGGAAGAGATTAATCAACCCCTGATTATATTGTGAATGCTGTTCAAAACAATGAATATTCAGCGGATTCAAAAACCAAAGCAGGACTCATTCCAACAGAACAACCAGCAATATTTCATCTTGTTCAAGAAAAGGTATTGATATTTAATGATGAATTAAGGTTCTTAAGTTCTGCTCAACCCCTGTTAAACTAACTCCGAGATTAATGTTTCTTCTCACAAAAGATGGAAGACAAGGTTCAACTGTGAGGGATGAATCAAAGTATATTGATAAACCATTGGATATGGAAAATAATGATGATAGAGTATATATTGATTTGCTGAACACTCTAAATTATAAGGTTATTCTTTCTGGTAAAAGTAGGAAGAATGAGAAGGAGAAACACATTATTCAGGCTTTAAGTATCCTTGGTTCAGGTATTAGTTTTCTTCCAAATGACCCATCGCAATTAGTTAATAGACTGTTATTGTTGTTAGGCAGTAAGAAGGCTGGAAATAACAATTGTTTTAATGAAGCATCAGCCATTTTAGACCAGTTGATGAACATGAAAATAATTAATAAATCTCAATATAAAGACATTTTATCTCATATTAAATAAGATGAGAAGCACAATCCTGAGTTTTAATTTCACAACAAGCGACCACACATCTTCATTCCCATACCCACTACAACTTGACACAACAAAAGAATATGAGGCATCTTTATTGTCCATGGAAACTTATAATACCTTATTTAATATAACCGAGAAAAATGACAAGTTTAGTTATAATCCGGGAAGTGGATACAAAACGATAACAGTCTCACCCGGAGCATACGAGATTTCTCAAATATCTTCCGAAATTGCTCGTCTTATGAAAGAACAGGGTGATGAACCAAAAAATATTGTTATAAACATTCAAAAACATACTTCAAAATCAACGATTAAAGTTAAAAATAACTACAAGGTTGATTTCACAATTGATAATTCATTTAGAGAGTTATTAGGTTTCTCCTCAAAAAAGATTGAAACTAATGGGACGTTTTACAGTGATAATGTCATTCAAATATCCTCAGGAATAAATTCGGTGTTAATTCACTGTGATTTGATTGATGGTGCTTATAATGATGGAAAAAACAAATACAATATTTTCATTCAGCGCATACTCAACCCCAATTGGTTATAAATTCAATATGGAACCTAAAAATTTGGTTTATCTACCTGTGTCAGGAAAAACCATACACAGAGTAAATTTTAGGATAACCGACCAAGATAATCGTGTGATTTCTTTTAATGGAGAAGTTATATCCATCAGGATTCACCTACGTGAAGTTTTTCAATAAATAAATACGATGGTTATTGTGAGGAAACACGAGTTGGGAAAATATAAAATAATTACAGGGGATGGGATGTTCCTTTCCCCGTACTACAAGGGTGAAGGTATGTATCTTGGTAGAGGATACTATAAACCTAAGAGACAAAGGGGTGTCGGACATCAATTTAGAGGAGATGGGATAATTGATACTCTCATGGGTATTGGTTCAACTATTCTTAAACATAAAGACCTAATTGGTTCAACTGCTTCTGCTGTGGGAAATGTAGCAGGTGCTGTAAAGAGTATTAAAGATGCTCAGAAGGAATCTCATAAATTACAAGCAATAAAAGAAATTAAGAAAGGTAAAACTCAGTTGTCCCCCAAGAACGACAGAAAATAATTCAAATACTTGGAACAGGGTTTCAAAAGTTTTAACATCTTTTTTCCTAAATAAATACAAGTATGGAAGCAATTGATAGTATCTATGATTTGGATGATACTATTATTATCTCAAACTCCACTAAAAAGAAGATTACTTCAAGGTAAATGCAATAACTGGAACAGACTGGAATACAAATGGTACAAAAAGTTTTGAAATAAATAATCAACAAACCTATTTGAATCTCTCCGAAAGTTTCTTGTTGTGTAAATTTAAATTCACTAAGGCTGGGAATAACACAAACGCCACACTTGTAAATGATTTCTTCTGGAAAATGTTTGATAGTGTGCGATTGTATATTGGAACACAAGAAGTTGAAGCGGTTGATTATGTCTCTGCTGTATCTGAAATGATGAAATTTACACTCTATACATTCAGTGATAGAATGGGAAAGGGGTCTGTCGAAGGTTTTATTCCTGATATGTCAACGGGAACAAACACAGACCCTGGATATATTCAAAGGAAAGGAATGTATAATGATGATACAAAAGCAGAAAATAGTTTTACTGTGGCAGTTCCTCTTAAAGGTATATTTGGATTTTGTGATTATGATAAAGTTCTGTATGGTCTTAAAATTAGATTTCAACTACAAAGGAATGATAATGAAAATCGATTGCTTTTTGGTGTTGGTAGTGCTTTTGGTGAACAGAATAAATTTGTAATTGAGGAGATGAGTTGGTATATCAGTGAATATACTCCTAATCTTAAAACAGAAGAGATGTTGAATCGAAGACTTAACTCAAAGAAACCACTCAGTGTATCATACCTCAAAAGAAGATGTCAACACGTTAAACTCAATCAAACTACTTACACGTGGAATTTGGGTGTTCTGGAAGGAAAGCCACGATATCTGTGGATCATTTTTAAAAAGCCAGATGGTGATACTGCGACTGATAAGAATAATGCATTGAGTGATAATGCTAAGGTGAAACAACTTCGCGTTTCTCTAGATGGAACATTTTATCCACGAGATAGATTGGAAATTAATTGGGAAAAAATGATTTTGCTGAAGCATACAAGTCTTACCAAAAGGTGTGTGAAAGTAATGGAAATAAAGAACCTATTTTGGATATGACAGCATTTAAAAGTTTGTATACAATCTATGCGTTTGACCTGAGAGCGCAAAAGGAAACTATAAAGTCTAATCGAGTGGATACTTCCCTATACATTGAAAGAGGAGAGAGTGAAGAAGTTGATACATATTGTTTGCTTTTGGAAGAAACAGAATTGCAGATTAATACAGATAATGGTGTGATGATTAGTCTCACATAATTTTTTGTTAAATAAATGAGTGGCAAAGTACCAACTGGGGTATATGTTAATCAAATCAATCTTCATAAACTATCATCTTGTGTTCAAAATCAAAAGCCTTGTACGATTAACGTTAATACAATTCAGAGAAAAGGAGCAGTAAGAATTGATGTTTTGCTCACAAGAGAACAGGTTAAAATCTTGAATGACACTGGCTCACTTAAAATTAAAATGACAAAACCAATGTTGAAAAAATATTCAATAAGAGACGAGTGGAGGATTTCTCCCATTTCTAATTCCTTTATTTGCTGGTTTAAGTGCGGTTGGAGCATTGACGGGTGGTATTTCAACAGCGGTGAAAACTGCCAACGAAAGGAAGGCTCAACTCCAGGCTCAAAAAGAATTGGAAAGACATAACAAAGAGTTGGAGAAACAAATTAGTGGAAGTGGCGTAATTGTAGATTTTGCTGAAAAACTTGAAGGTCTGCCTGATAAAGCGAGATTGTTAGTTGGAGATATGCTTTCTTCTATTGCACAAGCAGGTGTAAAATTAACGAAAAGAGGTAATGGATTATATCTTTCTAATAAATAAATGAGCATTGATGAGTGGTTGGAAAAATTTGGAAAGAATGCAACATCAAATTTACAACTTGTCAAATATTGTAAGAAATTAAAAATTCATAATGTGGTTATTTGTATGAGAGATGAATTAACAAATGTGCCGAAACATACAAAGAATATTATTATGAACTTAGAAGATAATAATGGGAACGGTTCTCATTGGGTTTGTATTTTTAATAGTCAAGACAAATATTATTTTGATAGTTTTGGCCTTCCACCACCTGTTGAAGTTATAAAATTCTTACAGAATGGTGTTTATCAAACATTTCAAGTCCAAGAATTAAATTCCAAGTGTTGTGGTCAATTATGTCTATATGTGTTATTTCAACTCAACAAAAATAAAAAATTTTATGATATTATTTTTAATCTAATATAAATGACTTATGTTGGTAAAGATGGTTCTATCTTTGGTGTATCTCAAGAACTGGATATTGATTTATCAAATTATTACACAAAGGCACAGGCTGAACGACATAAATATAATATAACCAAAAATATTAACATGAAAAATGCTTTTAAATTAAAAAATTATCCAAGCCCGACTGACGCGAATGACTTGGTGAGATTAAGCGATTTATCACAATATATATCCTTAAATAAAACGGCTGTGTATTCTAAAGATACAGAAGTGTTGATATTATCTCCAGGTCATACAGAATTCACAGTTCGAATTAAAATAAATTTTTATAAAGAAGGGCGTATCGTTTGCATGAGAATAGAACAATGGGGGTATGATATGAATGATTTAGGGTATAATTGGTCATTTAAAATTAACCTCGAAGACCTGGAACAATTAAATCAGTCTCGTAAGGAAGAATATTATCCACTTGGGATCGAGAATGAGTTTTGTGGAGCCACGATTAGTAAACAACAAATAAAATAATTTAATAAGGGTAAATATAATAATGGTTTTGCCCTTGTTTATCTCATGAAAACAGAAAAAACAGGATTATATATAATAAGTAAGGAAATACAAAATGATTTAACTATGGGAAGATGGGGAGGTGTTTCGTTCCATAATATTATTCTAACATATATTTCTAATACATAAATGACAGCAAGAAGGCTTCAAGAAAATTATCATTTCTGTGTCCAAGCATACCTTCAAGAAAAGGGTATTCGGTATTTTAATAAATATGTTCTACAACATAAGAATGAGGTATTTTCAATAAAAGATTGGCATTATGCTGATGTTGATAAACCGACAACTTTAGATTTAATTAGAATGTTAAATAATGAAAAAATTATAAAGTTAAGAAAAGGTAAGGCTCTTTTAGAAATTCAAAAGAAATTTTATTGGTTTCCTGTTGTAAAAAAAATTATTTTGGATACAGGAATAACAAGAAATCCTGATGAATATATGTATAATATTCTATGGGGTGTAAACGATTCAAGTATAGTAAGGGATGAGGAAGGAGTTGAAGAAGAGAGGGAAGAGGAGGAAAAGGAGAAGGAGGAGAGAGAGAAGGAGGAAAGAGAGAATAGAGAGAGGGAGGAAAGAGAGAAGAGAGAGAAGGAGGAAAAAGAGAAGAGAGAGAGGGAGGAGAGGGAGAGGGAGGAAAGAGAGAGAATAAATAAATATTATAGTATGGAAACCAGTGAGATTCAAAAAAGAATAGAGGTATTACAGAAAATAACTCAACCCACCAGGAAGGAATACAAAGAATTAACAAGTCTATTTGCAATACTTTCAACAAAACTATTAGCATCGTCAAGCTATTCATTTTAATTCAAGTTTTTTCTTAAATAAATGGAGGAGAGAGTGAAGGCATTTCTAAGGATTCTTTATGTTTTAAAAATTAAGATTCAAATGTGCATGTTGGAAACTAAAAAGGTTTTTGCACTCTGCAGAAATTTTTCTCATAAATAAATGAGTTATTGTCTCAAATGTAAAAGGAAAACTAATACTAAAAATATTTCATATATTAAAAGTAAAAATAACAGGGTTATACAAAAAGGTATATGTTCGGTGTGTGGTTCAAAAAAAAATCAATTTATCTCCAAACACAAACTCGGAGGAGATATACAAAAGTTTTTATCAGGAAGTAAATTTACAACTACTGGAATACCAGGGGAATTACATCTTCCAGGTTATTCTTTCTGTGGTCCAGGCACAAACTTGGATAAAAGATTAGATGAGGCAGACAATCCTAAATCCTGGAGTAAACCAATCAATAGAGTTGATGAAGTGTGCATGAGACACGATATTGATTATGGGAATACCACAACGTTGGAAGAAAAGCATGAAGCCGATAGAGAAATGTTGTATAATTTGTCTCTGATACAAAATCCAACCTTGAGAGAAAAAGTTGATAGGTTCATCGTGAAGAAGATGATTAGTGCTAAATTGAAACTTGGACTTGGAAATTCAAAAAACTTATAGGCTCTAATGATGCCATTAAGACTGAAGAGCAATTAGCTGATGAATTACATAAACCAATATTCACAAAGTTTCAGAGAAGGAAAGTTTATTCCAAGGAAGTTGATTATATCTGGTCTGCTGATTTGATTGAACTCAATAATGATAAGGGGTACAAGTATGCTTTAACCGTTATTGATTTGAGGAGTAGATATGCGTGGGTTGTCCCTTTAAAAAACAAAACAGGTAATACTCTTATGTTAGCTTTTCAACAGATATTTAATAAAAGTAAGAGAAAACCTAAGAAATTGTGGACTGATGAGGGTAGAGAGTTTTATAACAAGACATTTATGAATTTTCTAAAAAATAACAGTATTACATTATACAGTACCTTTAATGAAGGGAAGGCAGTTGTTGTTGAACGTTTTAATCGTACCTTAAAAGAGAGACTATATAAAAAATTCACACAACTCGGTTCACAACAATGGTCATCTTTTATTCAGGATATTGTGGATAAGTATAATGACACGATTCACACATCAACGAATATGAAGCCATCAGAAACATTTACAAAATTAAAATATGAAAAAGAGATTAATGTCAGAAAACCTAAGTTCAAAGTTGGTGATATCGTAAGAATATATAGGTGGAAATCTCATTTTGAAAAGGGTTTTACTGAACGATGGACGAAAGAACTTTTTAAAATTGTTGATGTAATAGATACAGTTCCTTGGACTTATAAAATATATGATTTGGAAGGGAAGAGATTTTAGGTTCATTTTATTCACAGGAATTACAAAAGACAAAACTAAGCAGATAATACACCTTTGTGGACACTAGAGGGACAAGTCCGAGGTGTATTACAGTATATAATGTGTGTCAAGGGGGACGTTCTTAGATCTGTGAACCCCAAACACAGAATCCTCAACTGAATAGTCAAGGCTTAACTTTTGTTTGTGTGTGTGTGTGTGTGTGCAATGGG
>NW_028223340.1:0-12000 GCF_056783735.1 Eptatretus burgeri
ATTGGAAATTTTTGTAACTTCGCATATCAGAGGCCTACAGAGGTCCCTTTCAGTGCACAAAATTTTGAAGGTCAAGGTCAAAGGTCAAGGTCACTTTGGCACAAATCAGGGGAGTCGACGAAACCCTTATTTTTTTGAGTTATTTTGATCGGATCGTCTTCAAACTTCATGGGAATATAGTTCATGGTCTATCGCTGAGCTGGTTAATTTTTGGTGGCGATTGGCCTTGACCTTCATGGTTAACGCCTCAGGTCAAACATATTTGACCCCAAGGTCAAATTTTCAAGTTTTAGGAACCATATCGTGTCGTACCTCAAATTGAACACCTCGATGAGTGCTTTCTAGATATGTCAAGCTTGAGACATTATGACGTCATTTGGTGACGTTATGAGGCAAAAGCATATTTTTCATGGTTACTCTGTAGAACAATTCTCATCGGAATCTCTCGTCGGCAGATATTCCTCAAGGAGTCGCTCCTGGTTTTTTATCTTGCCAAAACGAAGTTTTGCAAGATATGTAAGTCAGCTTGTATGTTTTTTTTGTTTTTTTTTGTCTGCAATCACGTATAAAACATTCTGCAGAGCACAGTTATCATCGGAAATGTTTGTAACTTCGCATATCAGAGGCCTATAGGAGTCCCTTTCAGCGCATAAAATTTTGAAGGTCAAGGTCAAAGGTCAAAGTCACTGTCGCAAATCAGGGGAGTCGACGAAACCCTTATTTTTTTGAGTAATTTTGATTGGATCGTCTTCAAACTTCATGGGAATATAGTTCATGGTCTGGCGCTCAGCTGATTAATTTTTGGTGGCGATTGGCCTTGACCTTCATGGTTAGCGCCTGAGGTCAAACATATTTGACCCCAAGGTCAAATTTTCAAGTTTTAGGAACCATATCGTGTCGTACCTCAAATTGAACACCTCGATGAGTGCTTTCTAGATATTTCAAGCTTGACACATTATGACGTCATTTGGTGACGTTATGAGGCAAAAGCATATTTTTCATGGTTACTCTGTAGAACGATTCTCATCGGAATCTCTCGTAGGCAGATATTCCTCAAGGAGTCGCTCCTGGGTTTTTTTGTTTGTTTGTTTGTCTGTAATCACGTATAAAAAATTCTGCAGAGCACAGTTATCATTGGAAATTTTTGTAACTTTGCATATCAGAGTCCTATAGAGGTCCCGTTCAGTGCACAAAATTTTGAAGGTCAAAGGTCAAGGACACTTTGTCGCAAATCAGGGGAGTCGACGAAACCCTTATTTTTTGGGTAATTTTGATCGGATCGTCTTCAAACTTCATGGGAATATAGTTCATGGTCTAGCGCTCAGCTGATTAAATTTTGGTGGCGATTGGCCTTGACCTTCATGTGTTTTTTTGCTTTTTATCTTGCCAAAATGAAGTTTTGCAAGATATGTTAGTCAGCTTGTTTGTTTTTTTTATTTTTATTTTTTTGTCTGTAATCACGTCTAAAAAAATTCTGCAGAGCACAGTTGCATCGGAAATTTTTGTAACTTCGCATATCAGAGGCCGATAGAGGTCCATTTCAGTGCACACAATTTTGAAGGTCAAGGTCAAAGGTCAAGGTCACTTTGGCGCAAATCAGGGGAGTCGACGAAACCCTTATTTTTTGAGTAATTCTGATCGGATCGTTTTCAAACTTCATGGGAATATAGTTCATGGTCTGGCGCTCAGCTGATTAATTTTTGGTGGCGATTGGCCTTGACCATCATATGTTTTTTTTTTGTTTTTTTTTTTTGGTCTGTAATCACGTATAAATCACTCTGCAGAGCACAGTTATAATTGGAAATTTTTTGTAACTTCGCATATCAGAGGCCTATAGGAGCTCCCTTTCAGCGCATAAAATTAAGGTCAAGGTCAAAGGTCAAGGTCACTTTGTCGCAAATCAGGGGAGTCGAAGAAACCCTTATTTTTTTGAGTAATTTTGATCAGATCGTCTTCAAACTTCATGGGAATATAGTTCATGGTCTGGCGCTCAGCTGATTAATTTTTGGTGGCGATTGGCCTTGACCTTCATGGTTAGTGCCTGAGGTCAAACATATTTGACCCCAAGGTCAAATTTTCAAGTTTTAGGAACCATATCGTGTCGTACCTCAAATTGAACACCTCGATATGTCAAGCGTGAGACATTATGACGTCATTTGGTGACGTTTTGAGGCAAAAGCATATTTTTCATGGTTACTCTGTAAAACGATTCTCATCGGAATCTCTCGTTGGCAGATATTCTTCAAGGCGTCGCTCCTGGTGGATAGCAGCTCTGTTCACCTCAGTGTGACCTTAAAGAAGTCACACGTGGTCATCTTTTGGCAAGATACGGGTCATCCTGCGGGTGACATTGGTTTATTTTTATATTCGCGTGGCTGCGCCGCTGATGCAGTGCCCATGTTACGAGTCAGCTGGTACTCATTTTGCCGACCTCAGAAGGATGACCAGCTGAATCAACCCACTTGGTGTGATTTCAATGGCAGCTCGTTTGTCATCAATCCAGTCATTGAAGAAAATGCTACTTCCTTTGAAAACGTATTGAAATGCTTATCTTCCCTTCTTTATCTGGCATCAGCACTCCATGTGTTCTTCTTCATTATGATTTATTTTTCCTATTCTTCTTGTTGTGCTTCTTCAACACAGGCATATTTTGTAAGCCTGTCTCTCACGGAAACGCTGGTTCTGTCATCCGTCCTCAGGTTGTACAGGTCGACCTTTCCCTGTGCTTTGAACAAAAATCGCATCCACCCATCCCACGATGCTCATCTCAGAAAGTGAAACATGGGAATCATGGGAAGGTGTTTGCAGGGGTTGTCTGCACACAACAATCAAATCCCATTCACGATGTTTTGCAGTCAAACCCCTCCGTGTCAGTGCTCTCTCAAACATCAACTCCAAGCCCATGTCCTTCCACGTGTCCCACTCTTCAGCATCCCTCCACTTCATGTCTCCTCTCTCTGCATCCCCCTGACACCATCCTCTCCAAACTCCCCCACCCCCCCACTCATCCTGCCCCTCATAGTTTATCTTTCATCTCACCCCCTCCCACATCTACTCAGCCAACGCCCACCCAAAACCTTCTCCGCCATCCCTCAATGTGTGCACCTCAAACATCTGAGGCCTCAGCTCCATCCCAACAGATCTCTCAATCCAGGTTGCAGCTCACAGCCCAGATATTATGTGGTGAACAAAATCCTTTCTCCCATGGGATGTCCCTCATTCTGTCCATGCCTATATGAGTGGCAAACAAACTACTTTCTGCATGTGCATAATTTAAATGTGCTGTTGCAAGGAAATTTTACACAGGCGGAGGCCATTTGGCCAATCATGCCTGCGTCAAATAAGCATGGAACACTGGAATTGAATGTGAGTTGGAAGAAAAAACATTCACTTTGCATATCATGAATGTCAATGTCTTCGACAACAAAAAAATTGTTCCAAAAGAGATTCCATCAGTTCTAGGAAAAAAAAAACACATCAATGGTTGACATCAAGGTATTTCTTGACGTGATAGGTTGTATAAAATAGTGACATACCAGACTTGGGTGTGAATCCATCATCCTGTTGGTGGAGGTTGCAGACATCACTGAAACCGATTCCCCGGAAACCAGGAACATTTTCCAGCTGCACCTTCTGGAATCCATGAAACTTTTGGCAGAAACTGGAAAGTTCTCGAATAACATTCTCCAAGTTGACGAATAGACTTCCCAACAGAGAAGAGCCTGCAAGCTGGACAACCTGCGGCTTCAAAAAAGATTTCACAAATTTACAGAAGTCAGCATACATTGCAAATTTAAATTTCTCTTTGGCGAGAGAGAGGAGCTCTGTTCGCAATGAATCGGAGTCTGTACAAGCTCGAATAACCGTCTGATTCTCAATTCCAAGTATACTGATCACTGCTTGGGCTGTTTCTGCTCTCAGACCTTGTGATTGGAGCCATTCCAAGAAGTTGTCCATTTCACCGATGACCTGCCAGGGACACAATGCTTGTGTTAACAAAAGAAAGTTTATCCATGTTATTTTCTGGACTCTATATTTTATCCAACCAATGCAGGGATTTACAGCCAGTTTGTTCACCCCATGTGCGCTGGCAGAACGGCCTTGAGGTAGGCACACTTGCCCCCGAGTTATGTAGCTTGGGTTTGAATCCCGACACGGCTATAAACTGTCGCCGTGGTGTTTCACACACAGGAAAAGCGATCAATGTGTTTGCCATCCTTCGGAGGAACGTATAACTGGGCATCCCCTCTCACAGCATTAGTTGGTGGATATTAAAAATCCCATGGCAACTTCCTCGAATAGTAGGCAAGCTATCACTGGCACGCTGCCCAAATTCCAAATTTCTTCTCGAATTTACAGGGGGGCTCCACATCAGTGGTACAGCAATGATGCAACCAGCAGCCACTGCAATCAAGATGAAAGAACCAAAAGAATAAAGGGTGAAAGAACCCCTCACCTCAACTCCCCTGCCTTGCTCTCTCTCTCATTATTAACCTCCGCCATCAAAGATCGGAGGTTGCTGTTTTCACCCCTGTTTGTTTGTTATCTTGCCAAAACGAAGTTTTTGCAAGATATGTTAGTCAGCTTGCATGTTTTTATCTTGCCAAAACGAAGTTTTTGCAAGATATGTTAGTCAGCTTGTATGTTTTTTTTTGTTGTTGTTGTTTGTTATCTTGCCAAAACGAAGTTTTTGCAAGATATGTAAGTCAGCTTGTATGTTTGTTTTTTTTTTGTTTGTTTGTTTGTCTGTAATCACGTATAAAAAATTCTGCAGAGCACAGTTATTGGAAATTTTTGTAACTTCACATATCAGAGGCCTATTGAGGTCCCTTTCAGCGCACAAAATTTTGAAGGTCAAGGTCACTTTGTTGCAAATCAGGGGAGTCGACGAAACCCTTATTTTTTGAGTAATTTTGATCGGATCGTCTTAAAACTTCATGGGAATATAGTTCATGGTCTGGCGCTCAGCTGATTAATTTTTGGTGACGATTGGCCTTGACCTTCATATGTTTTTTTTGTTATCTTGCCAAAACGAAGTTTTTGCAAGATATGTTAGTCAGCTTGTATGTTTTTTTTTATTTTTTTTTTGTCTGTAATCACGTATAAAAAATTCTGCAGAGCACAGTTATCATTGGAAATTTTTGTAACTTCGCATATCAGAGGCCTATAGAGGTCCCTTTCAGTGCACAAAATTTTGAAGGTCAAGGTCAAAGGTCAAGGTCACTGTCGCAAATCAGGGGAGTCGACGAAACCCTTATTTTTTGAGTAATTTTGATCGGATCGTCTTCAAACTTCATGGGAATATAGTTCATGGTCTGGCGCTCAACTGATTGGTTTTTGGTGGCGATTGGCCTTGACCTTCATGGTTAACGCCTCAGGTCAAACATATTTGACCCCAGGGTCAAATTTTCAAGTTTTAGGAACCATATCGTGTAGTACCTCAAATTGAACACCTCGATGAGTGCTTTCTAGATATGTCAAGCTTGAGACATTATGACGTCATTTGGTGACGTTGTGAGGCAAACGCATATTTTTCATGGTTACTCTGTAGAACGATTCTCATCGGAATCTCTCGTAGGCAGATATTCCTCAAGGAGTCGCTCCTGGTGGATAGCAGCTCTGTTCACCTCAGTGTGACCTTAAAGAAGTCACACGTGGTCACCTTTTGGCAAGATACAGGTCACCCTGCGGATGACATTGGTTTATTTTTATTTTTTTGTCTGTAATCACGTATCGATCACTCTGTTGAGCACAGTTATCATTGGAAATTTTTGTAACTTCGCATATCAGAGTCCTATCGAGGTCCCTTTCAGCACATACAATTTTGAAGGTCAAGGTCAAAGTCACTTTGTCACAAATCAGGGGAGTCGACGAAACCCTTATTTTTTGAGTAATTTTGATCGGATAGTCTTCAAACTTCATGGGAATATAGTTCATGGTCTGGCGCTCAGCTGATTAATTTTTGGTCGCGATCGGCCTTGACTTTCATGGTTAGCGCCTGAGGTCAAACATTTGACCCCAAGGTCAAATTTTCAAGTTTTGAGAACCAAATCGTGTAGTACCTCAAATTGAACACCTCGATGAGTGCTTTCTAGATATGTCAAGCTTGAGACATTATGACGTCATTTGGTGACGTTGTGAGGCAAACGCATATTTTTCATGGTTACTCTGTAGAACGATTCTCATCGGAATCTCTCGTAGGCAGATATTCCTCAAGGAGTCGCTCCTGGTGGATAGCAGCTCTGTTCACCTCAGTGTGACCTTAAAGAAGTCACACGTGATCACCTTTTGGCAAGATACGGGTCTGGACCTCAAAAACTGCTTTGGGACACTCCAGCCTTCACAGGGAGAAGAGATGTTGTTTCGTATGCAGCCTGTGGCTGCTGCGGACATTGGTTTTTTTTGTTTGTTTGTGAACAGTATTAAGGAAAAACTCCTCGACGGATTTCGACGAAACTTGGTGGGGGGGTTAGGTATGGTCCAAGGATCATGCTATGAGATTTTGGATTTGGTCCCCCCTCCACCCCCCCAAAAATGGAGAAAAGAACTATAACTGTCAGCACTGTTGACATCATATTTAATGAATAAGATATAAGGTTCACTTGAGAGACCCAGCAGTATTGGCAGCGGAAGTTTTGCACTCTCCTGAGTGCTCCCGCTCGAGTTAACCTCCGCCATCGAAGATCGGAGGTTTCTGTTTTCACCCCTTTCTGTTTGTTTGTTTGTTTGTGAACAGTTACAGAAAAACTCCTCGAAAGATTTCGACGAAACTTGGTGGGGGGGTAGGTCTGGTCCAAGGATCATGCCATTAGATTTTGGACTTGGTCCAAAATCCAATATGGCCGCTATGGTGGCCAATTTGAAAAAATATTTGAATTTTTTTTTTGCATTTCCACATTTTTTAAGTGATTTCCAACCCCCCCCCCCAAAAAAAATAAATTGTTGGAGAAAAAAAAAATTGCAACTTTTTTTTTTTCAACAAAATTTCGATTTCTTTTTTTTTTGCATTTCTACATGTTTTCAGTGATTTAAACCCCCCCCCCACCCAAAAAAATAGTTAAAGAAAAAAAAATTGCAAATTTTTTTTCAACAAAATTTCGATTTTTTTTGTTTTTGCATTTCAACATGTTATAAGTGATTTCCAACAAAAAAACATGCCAAAATTATAATTGCAGCTGATTGCAAAAAAAAAGCCTGATGGGGATGGGGCAGGGTGGCGGGACAGGCCTGATGGGGGTGGGGCAGGTTCGGCCTGAATTGGGGGGCAGGTTCGGCCTAATGGGGGGCAGGGCCGCCCTGATGGGGGTGGGGCAGGGCGGCGGGGCCGGCCTGATGGGGGTGGGGCAGGGCGGCGGGGCCGGCCTGATGGGGGTGGGGCAGGGCGGCGGGGCCGGCCTGATGGGGGTGGGGCAGGGCGGCGGGGCCGGCCTGATGGGGGTGGGGCAGGGCGGCGGGGCCGGCCTGATGGGGGTGGGGCAGGGCGGCGGGGCCGGCCTGATGGGGGTGGGGCAGGGCGGCGGCGCCGGCCTGATGGGGGTGGGGCAGGGCGGCGGCGCCGGCCTGATGGGGGTGGGGCAGAACGGCGGGGCCGGCCTGATGGGGGTGGGGCAGAACGGCGGGGCCGGCCTGATGGGGGTGGGGCAGGATGACGGGGCCGGCCTTTTGGGGGTAGGGCAGGGCGACGGGGCTGGTGTGATCGGGGTGGGGCAGGGTCGGCCTGATGGGGGGGGGGTGCAGGGCCGGCCTGACGGGGGTGGGGCAGGGTGGTGGGGCTGGCCGGATTGGGATGGGGCAGGGTCGGCCTGATTGGGGAGCAGGGTCGGCCTGATTGGGGGAGCAGGGTTGGCCTGATTGGGGGGGGCAGGGTCGGCCTGATGGGGGGGCAGGGTCGGCCTGGTGGGGGGCAGGGTCGGCCTGATGAGGGGGGCAGGGCAACGGGTGCAGTGCGACACGGAAATGGGGGGGGCGACAGCATTTTCTCTCTGAGTTCTCCATTTCCGGAACGATTTTCCTGTGGATCCAATTGACCTGAGATGGAATGTCCGTGGAAGGTTAACGAGGATGTTACATTTTAGACCCACACGATGTTTATGAGTTTTTGAATTATGAATCAGGTTTTTCATCTCCATTCGGGTTCTGAACGTTAAATATCCCACGGAACAGGTAAAGTAGGTAATCGTACCTCGTCCCCTTGTTACACCTCCTCATGTGGATATCAAATTGGATTTACAAGTTAACTATTAAAGGTTTCCGGTAGTTTTGTCGTTAAAAGGAAGAATGAGGTTTAATCCTCGTTGTGGGAAGTTTAGTGACGATGTGATATAAAACAATGTGGTGAATCAAACAAAACGAGTTAAAATCACCTCATGAAGTCAACAATCAAACACCTCAACAAACATTCAATAAAAACTCCTTTAACTTTCCTTCATTTCCGTCATCAAGGAACAGAAAATTATTTTATATTTAAATTAACGCTTCACGGATCTTTCTCAATGTTAAATAAGAATTCCGAAAATACCTCTTCGATCAGTTCCTCCTCGACCACGAGGACCTGAGTTCGAGTTCCGGTTCAAGTTTTGCCGAAAATCGATGGTTTGGTTGCTTCCAAAGACGAGATTATAATTAGAAATTTATCATTTGTCTCCTCTTGAGCCTGAACTCCTTTACACACCTCCGACTCAGCGCTGATTTCTTCCACAGGCCTCACTCTCTTCGTTCCTCACCTCCCCGGAAGCTCATGCGGAGGACACGCCCAGTCGAGGACACGCCCAGTCGAGGACACGCCCAGTCGGAGGACACGCCCAGTCGGGGACACGCCTAGTCGGAGGACACGCCCAGTCGAGGACACGCCCAGTCGTCGTGTGCCGCTCCACCCTTTATTACCTTCGCAAACTTCGTTTGACGAAGGTATTGTATTGACCCTGTGTATTTACTTATTGGTAAATATGTGTGCGGACAACATTGCGCAAAAATTGCTGGACCGATTTGCATGAAATTTTCAGAGATGATGTGCAGTTACTCA
This sequence comes from Eptatretus burgeri, assembly GCF_056783735.1. Taxonomy (NCBI): domain Eukaryota; kingdom Metazoa; phylum Chordata; class Myxini; order Myxiniformes; family Myxinidae; genus Eptatretus; species Eptatretus burgeri. Next base: position 9,023 of record NW_028223340.1, read on the forward strand.
AGGACGCCAGGCGAAGCTTTCGGGAGCGATCGGATCAAAGGTCAAGGTCAAGGTCACAAAAAGGTCAAAATCGTTTTTTTCCGATTAAAGTGTCAATTTTGTTCCGATTTACATCAAATTAAGTCCAAAATGTTCAGTATTCAAATCCCGATCCACTGATATAGCGTATGGTATAGTGTTTGCAACCCTAGTTAGTCTGTGGAAGTCAAAGCTCAAGGGGGTCACCAAAATGGAGTTTTTGATTGGGAAGCGTTGTGGACAACATTACACAAAAACCACTTCGCAGATTGTCATGAAATTTTGTGGATGTGTTTGGCATCACGAGAGGACAAATCGATTAGATTTTGGGAGCAATCGGATCAAAGGTTAAGGTCAAGGTCACAAGAAGGTCAAAATCGTTTTTTCGCGATTAAATTGTCAATTTTGTTTTGATTTACAGCAAATTAACTCCAAAATGTTCAAAATTAAATTCCCCATCCTCCAATATGACACATGGTATCGTAATTTTTTCACCCAAGGCAGCGGTTGGGGGTCAAAGTCAAGGGGGTCACACAAATTCACATTTATATCGGAAAGCATTGTGGACAACTTAACGCAAAAAACAAAAAAACGCAAAGAGGCTTTAATTGTTTTGTATTTCTTTGGTATCATGAAAGGACAAATCCATTAGATTTTGGGAGCGATCGGATCAAAGGTCAAGGTCACAAAAAGGTCAACATCGTTTTTTCATGATGAAAACGGTTAATATGTTTCTGATTTACATCAAATTAACTCCAAATTGTTCAGTGTTCAATTCCCCATCTTCTGAAATGACACAAGGTGTCGTACTATTGTCACCCTAGGTAGCGGTTGTGGGTCAAAGATCATGGGGGTCACGAAATCCATATTTGTATTGAGATGCGTTGTGGACAACTTAATACAAAGGTAAGTAGTGGCTGCCGCGAAGGTATGCGCTCTACGAGTGCCCGTTCTAGTTCCGTGACTGTTGTGGAATAGAAACAAGCTGATTTCACGATGGAGGCTTCAATTCACCCAATCAAGGTGATAGCTGAAAGCATAAACAAAACACAAGTATAAATATTAACAATCGTAATAAGACAGTAAATGGTAAACACAATACATTAATTTAACGAGATCAACGAACGTCTCACCGAATCACATTACGAAGACACCTGAAACGCCCGGATCTCCTCACAGCTTACGACAACGACAACAACAATACTTTAAAGATTCATCACATTCACCCCACCTTTAAAGTTCAACCTAACAACTCCCAAGATATTCACGAGGGTGTCTGATCCGTTCAGATCGCCGCGATGGGGACCGTTTAACTGATGACGAGGGTTCAGTTGCACTTGTTTCCTCAGATAACGTCTGTTTCTCTGCCGAAGGAGAATTGCTCGGTGTTACCTCTCCATTTTCGAGACCAGACTGCTGTTGCTCCACAGGTAGGTCATCACCCATCACGTTCCCAGGTGGAACATCACCAGGAGGTGCCAAATGTCACAGTGATACAGTGGTCTCCCGGCCATCAGAAATCTGACGTGGGCATTCTCCAGATTTGCGTCAATGAATTCGACTTCAGCCACCGAGGGATCAAACTTGCTCTGGCGAACTTGTCCCCTCATCAGAACAGTGCCAGAAGAAGCCAACCAGGTGGGTATAGAATGTCCGCTGGTAGATCGGCGCTGGTAGATCGGCGCTGGTAGCCAAACAGTCGTTCGTGTGGAGTGGCATTATAGTCCAGCAGCCATTTCTCATATGAAGCCAAATAAGGAAATTGGTTCAACACCCCCTACAGAAAAGGTTTTACTTGACAGGGTGGTAGAATAGATCCTAGAGAACACCTCCAGGTAGTATGTGGTTTCAAATTGTGGTGTCATTAAAATTCTACAGGCCACTTTCCATACCAAGGGTACTTACCAAGAGGGTCACTGTGGGCTCGCAAGATTTAGGGGGAGGGGTAAGGTAAACATGAATATCTTTGTCTCGACTCAACCAATTTTCAATATTTAGTTATCATTGGCTTCCGATTATAATTCTCGATCAGATTATGTACACTTATTTGAAAATGGCCTTTGCCATGGCATCAACAAAGCTAAAATATCACACTAATTCAAACTTTCTGACATTTTTAATTGTGTTCTCACATGAAGGTGAACGGTGTTTCTCAATTACTACTGGTATGTATACATTTTGGAAATCAAACGCTTAAGAAAGTATTGTTCTGCAGAAATTCATATACATACAGAGGCACAAATAAAGAAAACTGCTACTGTTATTTTTAGCATTCGTCTTTTACTAGTGTACAGCAACACGGAAGCACATACATCAGAGCCAAGCATGATAGTTGTCTTTGGCAACACGGAAGTACATTAGTGAAAGCCGAGTATAATAGTTGTCTCTGGCAGCAGGGAAGCTACTCATTCATCATAGTGGATGATAATAGTTATCATGGTCGACACTGGGAGCTGTGCATTAAAACACAGAAGCACATTAGTGAGAGCGAATCATAATAGTTGTGCATGTTTGCACGGAAGCACATTCTTCATAACTGTGTATGCGGTGCTGAACTCTGTTTGGGAACCATCGATCATAGGGCAGCAGCCGATGTTTGTGCGAACGGGAACACAGGAGTGTACCACAGCATTGAAGCCACTCCAGCTGGGTACTTTTTGTTTTTCTGTGGTGAAGAGCTCTACCTTAAACAGCTTCATTGATGTCATCCTTATCAATGCCCAAGCAAGTTCCATCTTCCAGGCTGCCGAATGCAAGCTTTCAGAGCATTTGTACCACTCAGCTTGTATCTTCCTGGCGAAACTGGTAACAGCAGGCCGCTTTCCGTATGCACTGTACTCTCTGATGGATTGGCACATCCCAGTGGATTCAAGTGTCCGTTTCCTTTTTCTCTGGTCTGAATAGACCCTCGGCTCGGGGACTGGACCAAAGTGCCCTCGTTGATAGAGGAATACTGTTGT
>NW_028223341.1:0-12000 GCF_056783735.1 Eptatretus burgeri
TCATGACGAAAAAACGGATTTTTCATGAAAATTTCATTTCCTCAGTTCTCATCAAAATCTCTTGATATTTCATGTACAACGGTCCTGGAGAGAAACCATTAACCATACGAAAATATAAAGGTCAAGGTCAAAGGTCAAGGTCACAAAAAGATCAAGCATCAAGGTCGACGAAACCCCTTTTTTTTTTTTTTTTTTTTTTTTTGTATACCTTGGTCGAGGCTCGTATGAGAGCTAACACACAACTCACAGCAAGGAGGCATGAGACAAGAGGGGCGGGAGTGGAAGGGACAAAACATTGGGGAACAGACACAGGTGAACTGTGGAAGGGAGAGGGATGGGGATGGGACGGGGAACATGGCGAGGGGAAGATGGACATTAAAGGGACTTTCAGGAAGGAAAGCAGGAGAATTGAAGGAAGTGGGCTTGGGTGGATTATCGGGGGTAGAAAAGATCGAGGATTTGGATGGGGGAAGATAAGAGGTGGTGGTGAACAGCTGTTTTGAAAGCCTGGAGGGAAGAATGGGAAAGAATAGAGTGAGGAAGTTTATTCCAAAGGCGGGAAAAAAGAGGAATGAAAGAGTGAAGATGAGCAGTGATTCGTGATTTTGGTAGTTTTACCAGAAGGGGGTTGTTGGCGGACCTTGAGCGCCCTGTGGAAATGTGGTTGGGACAAATCACAGAGAGAGCAGGGGGGGCAAGGCTGGAGAGGAGTCGGTAGAAGACAGAAAGACCACCGACCAACCAACAAATCCAAAAAAACCCTTATTTTTTGAGTGACTTTAATCGAATAAATAAGTCACTCATGTTCACATTTTGGCAAGATACTGGTCACCCTGGGGGTGACATTGGTTTTTATGTTTGTCTGGGCGATATCTGAGCCATCCTTTGAGCGAGGAAACTGAAAGTTGGGCACAATCTGAACAAGTGCTTTGGCAAAAACAGGATTTCTCATGTTTTTATTAATCAATTACTTATTTATTTTCTTTCTCATCTGGGCAATATCTCAGACACCTTTTGAGCTCGGAAGATGATATTTGGACATGACAGTGACCAAGTAATTTGGCGATTGAGGGATTTTTTTGAAAAAAATAATTAATTAGTAAATCATTCATTTTTCGATTAATTCCTTAATTTTCAAAAAAGTTACAGATTCGGATGAAACAGTGGTGGCTGATGTATGCTATTAGCCAATTGATTCGGAAATTAATTATTTTACGATTTTTATTTATTTATTTAAATTACACAATGAATCCGTTGTTGTGCACCACCCCTCCCAATTACGCATCATTGTGCTGCACGGCGGCATCATTCGATGCCAATGGCACACCGCCCGGCAGTGTTGCGTGCTGGAGGATATGCTATTTATTTATTTGGCATGGGCCGGTGCACTCTGAACAGACTTCCATTATTTACTTCTTTTTGAAAAAAAAATTTGGTGTGACAAATATATTAGCTATACTTTTCGCTCGCCTGGAACGTAGTTCCGGAGAGCTGATGGAATGATATGTCGTCCATCTGTCAATCCACAAACAATGGCAACTTCTTCTCTAAAACTACACAATTTTAAATTTTGATGAAACTTGACCACAACCTTCATCACCCAGTATGTACCAAGTATGTTCATGACATTAAAAAAACATTTCGGGTTTCAGGGCTGAATGGGGTGGGGGTTGCCCCCTCCGCCCCACAAATATGGATTTGCTATAACATTGGTTCATTGGTACATTTTGCTGATTCCATCCCATGTTGATTTCCTCCTCAGTATCATTATTCGACCAGGTGAGCGCCAAGCTGTATTTCCCCTCCGTTTCGGTTATTTCTCTGAAATAAGCCTCAGTGTCCTGCCCTCAATCCATACGTACGTAAACATTTGACTAAAAAGTTTTCTCCACAAACTACCCGACCAAAAACGAACAAATTTTGGACGATGCATCAGGACAGCAAGATCTCATGGTGTTGTGCTCCCCATAAAGTGGGTTTAGGGGGGGATTGCCTCAAATATCGGTGCTATATTCAAAAATCTTCTCAGAAACCAACAGAGAGATCCAGACCAACCTCACCACGAGGCATCGGGACCACCCTCTAACTTTAAATTGTGCTCCTCATGGCCCCCAGAAAGGAGACCGCCCCTCTTCCCCGAATCCCTCATTTGCACGAAAACATCTTCTTCTCCACAACTACCTGAGCGATATGGACCAAATTTGGTCCAATGAATCAGGACAGTAAGGTCTCATGGGGTTGTGCTCCCAATCCAAATCCGAACATTTAAAGGTCGTTAAAGGGGGTTTTTGCCCCAAATATTGGTTCTTCATTCCAAAATCTCCTCAGAAAGACAACCAGATCCAGAACAAACTGGCCATGCCGCATTGTGACCATTCCACATCGTGACCATTCCGCATCGTGACCATTCCACATCGTGACCATTCCACATCGTGACCATTCCACATCGTGACCATTCCACATCGTGACCATTCCACATCGTGACCATTCCGCATCGTGACCATTCCACATCGTGACCATTCCACATCGTGACCATTCCACATCGTGACCATTCCACATCGTGACCATTCCGCATCGTGACCATTCCGCATCGTGACCATTCCGCATCGTGACCATTCCACATCGTGACCATTCCACATCGTGACCATTCCGCATCGTGACCATTCCACATCGTGACCATGTCCCAACCTCAAGTTGTGCTCCCGTGACCACACTGAAGTTTACAAATCGCATCCTGCCCACCACCATTCACTGCATCATCTACAGTCTAGAACACTCATTATGACATCACCCACCACCACCACAACTACCACCATTCATTACATCATCTACAGTCTACAACATTCATGATGACATCACCCCCCACCACCACCACCATTCACTACGTCATTCATTATCATATCATCCACCACCACCACCATTCACTACATCATCTACAGTCTACATTATTCATTATCACATCATCCACCACCACCACCATTCACTACATCATCTGCAGTGTGCATCATTCATTATCACATCATCCACCACCATTCACATCATCTACAGTCTACATTATTCATTATCACATCACCCACCACCACCACCACCATTCACTACGTCATTCATTATCATATCATCCACCACCACCACCATTCACGACATCATCTACAGTCTACATTATTCATTATCACATCATCCACCACCACCACCATTCACTACATCATCTGCAGTGTGCATCATTCATTATCACATCATCCACCACCACCACCATTCACTACATCGTCTGCAGTCTACATAATACATTATCACATCATCCACCATCACCACCATTCACGACATCATCTACAGTCTACATTATTCATTATCACATCATCCACCACCACCACCATTCACTACATCATCTGCAGTGTGCATCATTCATTATCAGATCATCCACCACCACCACCATTCACGACATCATCTACAGTCTACATTATTCATTATCACATCATCCACCACCACCACCATTCACTACATCATCTACAGTCTCCATTATTCATTATCACATCATCCACCACCACCATTCACTACATCATCTACAGACTACATCATTCATTATCACATCATCCACCACCACCACTACCACCACAACCAAACACCGCATCCTCCACCACAACCACTTAATCATCCTCCATCCTCCATTCATGTATCCTCTTGTCGTTGTTTCTCCAGAACACGACCATGATGGGCGGGCACGTTGAACACCGTTACCGATGTGAGTTTCCTCGATGTGCTCGATCAGTTCCCTGAGGGTGGGAAACGCGACTCCGCAATCCCCAAATCGACAGGTGTTGGAGAAGAAAGGGTTGGTGTCGCGGCCCGACATCGTCACCAACACAAAGGAGGAGGGACGGCACAGGGAGAGGGAGAATGTTCGAGAAACGGAAGATGAAAGCGACGAGGGTGAGGTGGGGGTGAGGGGTGAGGGGTGTGGGGTGTGTGTCACAGACAGAGGGAGAATGACGGAGGGAGAAGAAGAAGAAGCAGTTCGTGGGACGGATGAGGGAGAAATCCTGAAGAAGAGAAAATTCGGAAAAAGAGGGAAAGAAAGTCAGATAATGGTAAAAGGATGAAGTGGAGATGAGGGATTATTGAAGGAGGCTGGACAAAGCGAAGACTTTGCTGGTCGCGTGAGAGAAGAAGAAGAAGTAGAAGAGGTAGAAGAAGTAGAAGAAGAAGTAGTAGAAGAAGAAGTAGTAGAAGAAGAAGAAGTAGTAGAAGAAGAAGAAGTAGTAGAATAAGAAGAAGTAGTAGAAGAAGAAGAAGTAGTAGAAGAAGTAGTAGAAGAAGTAGTAGAAGAAGTAGTAGAAGAAGTAGTAGAAGAAGAAGAAGAAGAAGAAGAAGAAGAAGAAGAAGAAGAAGAAGTAGAAGAGGAAGAAGAAGAAGAAGAAGAAGAAGAAGCAGAAGAAGAAGAACAAGAAGAAGAATAGCGTCGCTTGCGCTGAGAGGAGTTGGAAAGTGAAAGTGGATGGAAAGGATTTTTTTTTTCAAACCATTCCCCGAACATCACATCATGACGCCATGAGAAAACCTGTGGTAAAAACAACACGCGACGTTCCCTCCACGCAGAAACCCCGTTTCCGTGACGTCACTACACCGACCGCCATCTTGGAGAAGATGTGAAAACGGACAACAGAAGAAGAAGAAGAACGATCTTTGGGAGGTTGTTGTTCACCTTGGTGATGACTTGTTGTTGTTAACCTTGGTGATGACTTGTTGTTGTTGTTAATCTTGGTGATGACTTGTTAAGCTTGGTGATGACTTGTTAATCTTGGTGATGACTTGTTAATCTTGGTGATGACTTGTTGTTGTTGTTAACCTTGGTGATGACTTGTTGTTGTTGTTAATCTTGGTGATTACTTGTTAATCTTGGTGATGACTTGTTGTTGTTGTTGTTAATCTTGGTGATGACTTGTTGTTGTTGTTGATCTTGGTGATGACTTGTTGTTTATCTTGGTGATAACTTGTTGTTGTTGTTGTTGATCTTGGTGATGACTTCTTGTTGTTGTTGTTAATCTTGGTGATGACTTGTTGTTAATAGTCAGGTTCACCGTGTACCTGAAACGTGGTCCCGTGGGAATTGCGTGCCAAAAGCGATTTTATTGTTTAAATGGCATCTTCAGGGTCTTGGGAGACAGAAAAACTTTGGTGGCAATTTTACTTTTGGGAATTTGGGTTTTTGTGGGGGCTTAAACGGGGGTACCGTCATTTCGCTGTTTATCGCCCGAAATGAAAGCGCCAATATTGATATAACTATTTTTATCTCTTAAAATATTAATAGGAAAATTATGAAAAAAATCAGGTGTCTTCCACATATCATCATTCATTTATGTACCAAACATTTAGTTGATATCTGAAATAATTATTGATGTTTATGTATTTCCAGATATGCACTTATGAAGAAGTTCACCCGTTTCGAAGCAAGGCCTGTTGATATTCAACTATAACGGACGTGACAATGAACTCACTCACCTGCATCATTTGCGATAAAGGCAAGCGGAAGGGCGACACCTTTGTACAGAATGTTACATCAGATTCTATTGGTAACATCAAGAACTTTGCCGAGAAGCGAGCACAGTATGGAGAAACGCAGTATGCACCTCTGGCTGAAAATCTGTCAAAGTTATCTGCATCTGAGACAGAAAACATCCATTACCACAAAGAATGTTACAAACTCGTAGTGCACAAAGGTATGCTGGAAAGAGCCGAAAAGAGATTTTGTGAAACATCATCTGGTGAATCACAAATGCGACCAGCTGAACTCTTACGTCCATCCTTGGCACATGATGAGGATTCTGTCAGACGTGTTCGCAGGTGTCGCCCAATGGAGCCAAAGACCAAGTCCTGTGCGTTTCTCTGTGATAATCCGACAGATGGAGAGTTTCATCCTGTCCTGACAGATACGATGGGGACCCGCTTTCTGGACATAAAAACGAAGACACGTGATGACAAAGTCCGAGCAAACCTATCACTGTTCCTTGAAGTTGGTGATGCCGCTGCAAATGAAATGTGTTATCACAGAGATTGTTTATGAAATGTTGAACGCCAATGCTGTTCTTTCAGATTTGATTGTACTGGGGTCGATGATAATATCACCAAGCATATGTGTGACATTGAAATTGTGAATGCAGTCAAATGTTCGCTCTCGTCTGGTGCTGTTCTCAGTATGAATGATGTTAATTAAGAGTATCTGTCAACTTTGACTGAACATGGTGTTCGTGTGGATAGCTCCGACTTCAAACGCCACCTAAAAAGTTTGATAACAGAAAATATCAGTTCTGCTGAATTTGTCAGGCCCCATCGACTCAATGAAAGTGAGCATATCATCAATAGTAAAACCCTTTCAGTTGCTGTTGGTAAAGTAGTACCCCAAGATTCGGGGGAAACACTGAGCGACATTGTTAGAGTCACTAAGTTGCTTCGTGATGAGTTGTTGAATTGCAAAGATAAGTGGCACTTCACTGGTAACATGTCGCTTGAAAATCCACCAATGGCAGCTTTCTTTCTGAAGCAGCTACTCTTTGGCACAAATGCACACTCTGTTTCTGGTAGGCGGGATGAAGCCATAAAGAACACCGTCAGCATTGTATCACAAGTACTTGTGCAAAATGTAAAGAGCGTCAAGCAAGTTCGCCATAAGCCGAAGTCAGATGTTGGATTTGTGTCACACAGAGACACTGCTGAACATTGGCTTGGCACTCTCTGTACACAACAAAGTACGCAGCAAACAGCTTGTCAACTTCCTGTCAGACCTACATCTTGGAACCAGCTACAGCAGTGTCCTCAACATCGAGAAGAGAGTGGAGTGTGGAGTGGTCGAGAGAATGAAATCCACTGGTGACTATTGCATACCGACATTTGTCAAGAAAGGCAAATCCGTTTTCAAGACTTTGCAGATCTTTGGATGTCCAGACAGTCTTCCTGAAGCTGATGTTGTCAATGTCGAGACGTTCGTCTGCAGTGTATACTCCAGCAAAAGTTTGTGCGTCACATTGCCAGATCTTTGGGAGCTGTTCAAGGTCAAGAACTTGGAGGATGAAACGCTTCCACCGACGCGAAGCACTCTGAAACCTCACATACAGCGTGCCAACCTGATGTCCAAAAGAGACAAAACCACCCAAGAACCGAGGCCAAAGAACCTGCTCCCAGAGGGCAATGGATGGAAACTAAATGACGACAAAAACCTTATACCAGTACAATGTCTCGAAAAGCCAGCACCGCGTGTTGTACTTGAACTAGTTAGATGTGGATGCAAAGGTGCGTGCAAAGAGAAAGTGAACTGGTCATGCCATTAAAAAAAAAAAAAAAAAAATCGTTTGCCATGCACCGACTGTGGAAATGTGAATGACTTCAGTATTTGTGACGAAGATGACATGAAGCCAATCAGTTCGCCAATGCATTAAGATCAGCAAATGACCCAATAAGATTCATTTAAAATTCTCCATTCATTTAGTCTAGAGTTAGTATTCATCGAGATGTTGAGTGGAGTAATTACTGGTGGTAAAAGGTGGTATGAATGTGTGATGATTACAGAAAAGTATATTTTTATTTCCTTTATTTGTATCAGTGCTATGAAGTCATGTAATGAATATTACATGTTTTATCATAGAATACATTTGTCGTTTTTTTTCAGATGTGTCTTCTTCTTCCTCTTTCGGCTTGCTCCCGCTAGGGGTCGCCACAGCGGACCAACTGTCTCCATTTTGCTCTATCCTCCACATCTTCCATTGACACTCCAACCACCCGCATGTCCGCCCTCACCGCATCCATGAACCTCTTCTTTGGCCTTCCTCTTCTCCTCCTGCCTGGCGGCTCCATCTTCAACATCCTTCTCCCGATATACTCCGTTTCCCTCCTGTGCACATGTCCAAACCATCTCAATCTCGCCTCTCTCACTTTGTCTCCAAACCGTCCGACCTGCGCTGTCCCTCTAATACACTCATTTCTTATCCTATCCATCCTCGTCACTCCCAACGAGAATCGCAGCATCTTTAACTCTGCCACCTCCAGCTCTGCTTCCTGTCTTTTGTTAGCGCCACCGCCTCCAAACCATACAACATAGCTGGTCTCACTACCGTCTTGTATACTTTCCCCTTCACTCTTGCAGCTACCCTTCTGTCACAAATCACTCCTGCAACTCTTCTCCACCCACTCCATCCTGCCTGCACTCTCTTTTTCACTTCTCTCCCACACTCTCCGTTACTTTGGACAGTTGATCCCAAGTATTTAAACCAATCCACCTTCCCCACCTCAACTCCTTGCAACTGCACCATACCACCACCCTCCCTCTCATTTACGCACATGTACTCCGTCTTACTCCTACTGACTAACATTCCCCTTCTTATCAGATTTTTTTAGATGTGTATATATGAATATATATATATATATAAACATACACAATCATATCGTGTAAATATCACAGTATATGCCTAAATAATGTAGCAAAGGAAAGGCAATTCCTGACACGAACTGGTGCTGAGGTTGTTAAAATCTTCTAGTCACGGATGACTTATTTCTGCATTGGATACTTATCTGGGAATAACATACTTCATAAAATATTGCTCTGTTGCTTTCATCGATTCGGCCTAGCATTCATTTATTGTACATATATTAAGTGAGAATTGTTTTATAGTAGGAGACAATCAAAGGTGCTGAAATGGACAAAATCTTAACCTGGTTCAGAGAAGGCGGATATCGTGGTTCACATACTCTGCATGTACAAATAATATATTTGTTAATACATCAATAATTATTCAGGATATCAACTAAATATTTGGTTTACAAATGAATGATGATATGAGGAAGACACCTGATTTTTTTCATAATTTTCCTTTTAATATTTTAAAAGATAAAAATAGTTATAACAAGACTTGCACTTTCATTTAGGGCGATAAACTGCGAAATGACGGTACCCCTGTTAAAGCCCCCACAAAAAGTAAAATTGCCACCCAAGTTTTTCTGTTTATTAACACCCTATAGATGGCATTTAAACAATAAAATCGCTTTTGGCACGCAATTCCCACGGCATGACATGGTGAACCATACCAAGAGCTGCATTGAGTAATAAGATTAACTTGAATATTAAGAGTTCCACAACACCATGATGAACAAAAGGTTCACCCATATGATGTCAAAGGTCACATGGTTTAGCAGCCATCTTGTATTTACCCAAAAACCAAAAAAAATCTTCTCCAGAACAGCTGGACAGATGAAGGGGAAATCTCACACAAATGTTCCCCAAGCTTTGGTTTTGATTCCATTTGATTTGAATTGAATTTATTTTAATCCCATTCTGAATTCAATTGAAAGATCATAAACGTCATGGGTCAGGGTCAAGTGTCCGATCAAAGCGGGATGGGTGTCTTGATAACCGGTCATCACTGTCTCTGCGAGTTCGGTGGAATTAATTATGTAACACAGCAGCACAAAAAACACCACACAAAACAAGTCCTGATGAGGGTCTGTAATCTCTGATTGCTCTTTTTCTTGGTGTAAATACGTCGAAAGGTCTGAAAAGGTCCAAAGATCTGAAAAAGGTCGAACGTATCTCAAGGGTGTAAATTAAGGTCGAAAGAGTCAGAATTGTCAAAAGTAGTATCAAGGCTCCTTCAAGGTCTGAAAGGTGTGAAGGTCTCCAGGCCTAAAGGGTGAATTGGAGTTTGCAGGGCATTATGGGTTCTAATGGGTCTAACGGGGTATATTTCAGGTCTTCGGGGGTCTATGGGTTATATGTGGTCCAAAGGGTCTTCGGATTCCAGAGGGTCTTCCGGCTGTGTAGGGTCAAGTGGGGTCTCGAGTTTTAAGTGACGAGGGGACTTGAGTGTATTGGGGATCAAAAGTATCTCAAAGGCCTTGAAAGGTCTGAGCATTTGAAAGGGTCTCATGGATATTTGGGTTCCAAAGCATCTTAAGTGACAGAGGATGTTTGTCTCTCATCTTGTGTATCCTTGTGATGAATGAGCCGCTGGGGGTTGAGTCCCGACTTTGATTGCTGATATGATCATCTTATGTGAACACTGAACAGCCATACATCTGTGAGCAACTTCAACTAGAAGCGAAAATTCCTTCTTGCTTCTGCTCATCATCATCGAACTTTGAGATTTATTTTTGAAAGTGTAGTTTTCAGTCTTCTCTTTTACCCTTTTGCTTGATTCTCCTCAGAAACCCTGTGTTCAGAACACATGTGGAAACTTAACACTTTCATTCCAAACACTCTCACCTGAAGCCCAGTTTTAAGAACCCCACTGCATCAACATCTCATCAAGAAGAGATCCTGGACATCATGGGGCAAAGAGTAAAATCTCACATATTAAAGAAACACGATATGGAAGATAATTATGATGATTTATTTTTCAAATAACAGATGTTCAGGATTGTGCAATAACAGGTTGACAAAAATTAAACAGAGCGCAGTGACATCATCCATCAAACAATGTCCTCAACCACTGCCACCACTGGAATTCACTTTTCTGAAACAACACTTCTCCCTCCATCCGGTCCTTCCACTGATTTTCTTGCAGGTCTGGTGTAAAACTCGGGGCTGAGAGAACAAAGCAACAAAGATCAGTTACTTATGAGAACCATTTTATCAGAACAGGATAATGACAATATGTCTGACGTGATGATGCACAGATAGAGCACTTCCTTTCAAGCTGTTTTGTTTGGGTGTGACTCTCAGCCTGACGATAAACTGGCAGATCAGTGCTTTGCAGGCGAGACATAAGAGCAGGTGCGACCAAAGTCCAAATTCCCACCATAAACTCCAGAGGGCAAGAGGCAACCCAAAAATACCTATTCATGACATCTTGATTCCCTTCTTGCAAGAACTGACAATGAATAGTCCCAAATGGGACAGATGCTCGTCTCCCAATGGAGGGCGGTCATAGTCGTGATCCATTAGGTGAAGGTGAAAAAGTTAATTTTCAGTTTCCTTGGATGGAAAATTATAATCAACAGACCGCTACCTTGATCGCTCCTGAAAATAAAAATAACCCGGATGACGCAAAAGGAAGCAAAAACGTGTAAAATATAAATATATATATATATATATATATATATATATATATATATATATATATATATATATATATATATATGTGCCAAATCACGATGCGGATCATAATGGATGATCCGCTGTGGCGACCCCTAACGGGAGCAGCCGAAAGAAGAAGAAGCAGAAATATATATATATATATACATAAACATGTACATATACATCTTCTTCTTCTTTTGGCTGCTCCCGTTAGGGGTCGCCACAGCGGATCATCCGTATGATCCGCATAGTGATTTGGCACATGTTTTATGCCGGATGCCCTTCCTGACGCAACCCTGGTCGCCTCTTACGACGCATGGATATGGTACACCTATTTGAACCGGGGTATACACCGGCCCAGTATACTGGTACTCATTTCGCCAACCTCGGAAGGATGACAGGCTGAGTCAACCCCCTGGTGTATGAATTCAGTGGCCAAACGGGGCTTGAACTCAGGACCTTTTGGATCCCAAGCTGCTGCCCTAACCACTGCGCCAACACCAGGCTATACATATACATATACAGATATATAAATAAACATATACAGTGGGGAGAACAAGTATTTGATACACTGCTGATTTTGCAGGTTTTCCCACTTACAAAGCACGTAGAGGTCTGTAATTTTTATCATCGGTACACTTCAACTGTGAAAGACGGAATCGAAAACAAAAATCCTGAAAATCACATTGTACGATTTTTAAATAATTAATTTGCATTTTATTGCATGAAATAAGAATTTGATACATCAGAAAAACAGAACTTAATATTTGGTACAGAAACCTTTGTTTGCAATTACAGAGATCAGACATTTCCTGTAGTTCTTAACCAGGTTTGCACAGACTGCAGCAGGGATTTTGGCCCACTCCAGACAGATCTTCTCCAGATCCTTCAGGTTTTGGGGCTGTCGCTGGGCAACACAGACTTTCAGCTCCCTCCAAAGATTTCCA
>NW_028223342.1:0-12000 GCF_056783735.1 Eptatretus burgeri
CATATTCTGTTATTATCCTGTCAAACTTTGATTTATATGGTAAGTTTTGAATCTCGACATGTGGAGCTTAAATAGTTCCAAGACAATCGATTAATTGTCCAACGGCCCTCCCTATTCCATCTCAAGGCGCTGCATGACATCGCCGTGCGCTGAAGGTGCCTGCGATGATGTGCGTCGAAAGAGCGTACTCAGTTTTCACTCCTCCCGAGGTCGGCGAAATGAGCACCAGTGTGTGGAGGAGAAGGAGGAGGAGGAGGAGGAGGAGGAGGAGGAGGAGGAGGAGGAGGAGGAGGAGGAGGAGAAGGAGAAGGAAAAGAAGAATCCATTTGTAACTTCGCGAAAAAAAAATTCAACAACTATATTGGTCTGTTGTGTCTGTGTGTCTGTCACATGATTTGTGCCAGCAGTTTTCAAGCAATCGTTCTGAAATTTTTGTGGATATTCTGGCCAAGGACAACAACGCTCAATTTTGGTGAAGATCCAAATCCTGATCGTGATCTGAGAATCTTTCAACAATTCTTCACCATTGAGTGATTGGGCCAAAAATGATATGTAGTGCAATATCTCAAAAGGTTAATAATGGATTTCGATTAAACTTGGTGGACAGGTTGGGAATGCCACGAGGATGAATCAACTCAATTTTGGTGAAGATCCAAATCTTGATTTGTATGGGAGAATTATTTAATTTTTAACTGATTCTTCACCATTGAGAGATGGGACTAAAAACGATATTCCATGATATCTCAAAAAGTTGTGGACTGATTCGGATGAAACTTGGTCGACATGTTGGGTGTGTAACAAGGACGAATCGATCCGATTTTGGTGAACATCCCAAATCCGGATTCGAGAATTTTTCAAGAGATTCTTCACCATTGACAGATGAAGCCAAAAACTATGTACAGTCGAGGCCAAAAATATTGGCACCCTTGCACTTTTTTCAAATAATACACCATTTCTTTCAGAAAATTGTTCAAATTAAAAAATATTTTGGTATCCACAAATGTACTTCTTTGGTTTGCATGGAACAAAACAAAAAAAGGTGAAAAGATACTAAATCTTCGCTTCTTCCACACAGAAATCCTAAAATGGCCTGGACAATATTATTGGTACATTTTCGAAGTTGCTAGAAATAATGAGATTTCAAGCAGGATTGATTTAAATCGACAAATGAGATTTCAACTGTGGTGAGTTGCAGATGTCTGCAATATAAAAATCACGCATTCAACGAGTTTGAATGGAGAAAAGGAGTCATTCTGCTGTTTGTGTCACTGTGTGAACCACAATGGGCAGGGCGAAAAGAAAGAAAACCAAAGAATTGTCTGAGTAGGTCAGACACAAGATTGTAGCCAAGCATGGACAATCTCAAGGAAACAAGTCCATCTTCAGAGACCATGATGTTCCTGTGTCCACCGTAAGCAATGTTATCACAAAGTGTAAGGCCCATGGCACCGTAGCAAACTCCCTGGACGTGGCCACAAGAGAAAGCTTCATCGCAGGATTGTTCGAATGGTGGAGAAAGATCCTCGATCAACTGACAAAAGATTCAAGCCAATCTTCAGACACAAGGTATGACAGTTTCAACTCGCACCATCCGTTGCCAACTCGATGAAAGGGGTTCTATGGTGGGAGACCCAGGAGGACCCCACTGCTGATAGAGAGAGACATAAGAAAGCACGACTGGAGTTTGCCAAAACACACCTGAACAAGCCAAAATCCTTCTGGGAGAATGTCGTGTGAACAGATGAGGCCAAATTAGAGCTTTTTGGGAAAGCACATCATCTCTATGTTTGCAGAAAACAAAATGAAGCCTTCACAGAAAAGAACACCTTCTCTACAGTCAAACATGGAGGAGGTTCAGTGATGTTTTGGGGTTGCTACACTGCCTCAGGCACTGGGTGCCTTGAATGTGTGCGTGGCATCATGAAATCAGGAGATTACCAAGACATCTGGGAGCGCAATGTTCAACCCAGTGTCAGAAAGCTGGGTCTCCATCTAAGGTTATGGGTCTTGCAGCAGGACAATGACCCCAACACACACTTCAAAAAGCACCCAGGAATGGTTCAAGACAAAACGATGGACTGTTCTAAAGTGGTGAGCAATGAGTCCAGATCTCAATCCCATTGAACACCTGTGGGGAGATCTGAAACCAGCAGTTGGGAGAAGGCACCCTTCAAATCTGGGAGAACTGGAACAGTTTGCACAAGAAGAGTGGGCCAAACTTCAAGTCGAGAGGTGTAGGAAGCTCATTCATGGCTAAAGGAAGTGCTTGACTGCAGGTATTTTGTCCAAAGGTTGTGCTGCCAAATATCAAGTCGAGGGTGTGAAGAATTTTGTCAATGCCATTTATTTTTATTTTCTGATTTAAAAGGAGATATTAAGTTCTGAATCAAAAACAAATATTCTGTAATATGAACGGTTAAATAAAGAATTGTGGAGACAAAATACTTTTACCAATTTGAAGTTATTTTTTGAGAAAATCGGGAGTTATTTGAAAAAAGCACAAGGGTGCCAATATTTTTGGCCACAAAAGTATAACATGATATCTCAAAACGTTGTGGACGAGTTATGACAAAACTCGGTGGATGAGTTGGTGAGGTGACAATAACAAGCCGATTCGGTTTTCGTTAAGGTCCGGATTCAGATCTGCCTATCAGAAAGATACAAAATGTAAACTGTTCAGCCTGGCGGAGCCATGTGCTCTACAGAGTGCCGTTCCGTTTCGTGAAGTGTCACTCGACGAGTGATTTTTCATTTGTTTGTTACTTGGTGAAATCTTTGATTTCGTCACGTATGTTGGTCTGTTCCGTTTGTTGGTTTGGTTGTTTATTTGTTTGTTTGTCCGGTCGTCTACAGCCCAAACGGCTGGACCAGTCGTTCTTAAATTTTTACACCTGATAGACAATCCACCTGAGACGGTCCGCGTCCAAAGCCCATCTTAATCGGACTAAATGTCACGACGTGACGTCACACAACGTGAAAACACATTTTTGGACATAACTCAGTGACCGGAAGTCGCAGCGACTTCCGGTTGACGCCAAATTAAACTTCATTCAAATCTCCAAATGATTACTGGATGCATCAAATTACAAATTAAGCATAGTTTTCGCAAGCGTATGACATCAAAGTTTTGCCTATTGATGTCATTTTAAAAAAATATTTACGCTCGTGTGCAGCCGAAACGACTGAAGCAATCGTTCTCATATTTTAACACGTGATAGCCAATCTTGCTGAAATAGTCTGGGATCAAATCACGTCATAATCGCACTTAACATCACAACGTTCTGTCAAAAAAAGGTGAAAACAAGCTTTTGAACATAACTCAGGAACCGTAAGTCATAGTGACTTCCTGTTGACGCCAAAACAAACTTCAATGGAATATCTAAATGTTTTAAAATGCATGTTAGTAAAAATGATGTACAGTTTTCGCAAGCGTATGGCGTCAATGTTTTTAGCTATTGGCGTGGTTTAAAAAAAAATTATATTCGTTCTACAGGTCACAATTGAGCCTGGTGTTGGCTTAGTGGTTAGGGTGGCGGCTTGGGATCCCAGTGTCCTGAGTTCAAGCCCCGTTGGCTGCTGAATTAACACCAGGGGGTTGACTCAGCCTGTCATCCTTCCGAGATCGGCGAAATGAGTGCCAGTGTACTGGTCCCGGTGTATGCCCCGGTTAGAATAGGTGTACCATTTCCCTGTGTGTCGTAAGAGGCGACCAGGGTTGGCGTCAGGAAGGGCATCCGGCCATAAAACATTGCCTCACAAAAAGCCAAACCCCTGCACAGCAGGGAAAAATGGCTGTAAAAACGGTCTACAGGTCACAATTCTTAACCGATATGGATGAAATTTTAACAGCTGATAGAAATCTACAGTGCAAAAAGATCTGTGACTTTTGGTGATGTTCAAGATCAGGATCTGGATTCTGCATCACTTTATATTATCGCCCATTATAAACCAATGGGGAATTTGGTGAATTACACATGGCTATTTCTCAAAGAGTTTTGCAGTTATTATATTGAAAATTATACTGTCTATTTATGCAAGTATTATTAACATGTGTACAAAGTTTGATCGAAATTGACCCAAGGTCAACGTCAGGATCATCCAAAACATGAAAAACACACATATAAAATACTTATTTTTGTTTTACAACATATTTCAAACCTGATAACGGGATCGTAAAGCTGGTTGAAAAGCAATGTTCCAAGGTATTTTCAAATATTTTCTACGATCAGAATGAAGGCAACAAGCACCGATGATAAGTTGTTGAATGTCACATGGTGGCTTTAAACGAGTTGTGAAAATTTTCAATCGACTGTCGTTACCATGACAACGCGTGCCTGATAATTGTTATTTGTGACGTCGCGTCATTTTATTAATGTACAAACAAATAAACATCACACATTCCATGACATTACAGCTTGGACCACCACACGGAAAGGTCAACTTATTCGCCAAGTGTCGTCCTCAGCACGATTTTTCATTTTCGTGTTTGTTATCTTGCCAAAACGAAGTTTTTGCAAGATATGTAATTCAGCTTGTATTTATTATTTTTTTTGTTTGTTTGTTTGTCTGTAATCACGTATTGATCACTCTGCAGAGCACAGTTATCATTGGAAATTTTTGTAACTTCGCATATCAGAGTCCTATAGAGGTCCCTTTCAGCGCATAAAATTTTCAAGGTCAAGGTCAAAGGTCAAGGTCACTTTGTCGCAAATCAGGGGAGTCGACGAAACCCTTATTTTTTGAGTAATTTTGATCGGATCGTCTAAAACTTCATGGGAATATAGTTCATGGTCTGGCGCTCAGCTGATTAATTTTTGGTGGCGATTGGCCTTGACCTTCATGGTTAGCGCCCGAGGTCAAAAGTTTTTGACCCCTGGGTCAAATTTTGAAATCTTAGATACCATATCGAGTAATACCTCATATGAAAGCGCTTGATAAGTGTTTTCCAGATCTGTCAAAAGTTTGACGCTATGACGTCATCACGTCATGACGAAAAAACGGATTTTTCATGAAAATTTCATTTCCTCAGTTCTCATCAAAATCTCTTGATATTTCATGTACAACGGTCCTGGAGAGAAACCATTAACCATACGAAAATATAAAGGTCAAGGTCAAAGGTCAAGGTCACAAAAAGATCAAGCATCAAGGTCGACGAAACCCTTATTTTTTGAGTGACTTTAATCGAATAAATAAGTCACTCATGTTCACATTTTGGCAAGATACTGGTCACCCTGGGGGTGACATTGGTTTTTATGTTTGTCTGGGCGATATCTGAGCCATCCTTTGAGCGAGAAAACTGAAAGTTGGGCACAATCTGAACAAGTGCTTTGGCAAAAACAGGATTTCTCATGTTTTTATTAATCAATTACTTATTTATTTTCTTTCTCATCTGGGCAATATCTCAGACACCTTTTGAGCTCGGAAGATGATATTTGGACATGACAGTGACCAAGTAATTTGGCGATTGAGGGATTTTTTTGAAAAAAATAATTAATTAATAAATCATTCATTTTTCGATTAATTCCTTAATTTTCAAAAAAGTTACAGATTCGGATGAAACAGTGGTGGCTGATGTATGCTATTAGCCAATTGATTCGGAAATTAATTATTTTACGATTTTTATTTATTTATTTAAATTACACAATGAATCCGTTGTTGTGCACCACCCCCTCCCAATTCCGCATCATTGTGCTCCACGGCGGCATCATTCGATGCCAATGGCACACCGCCCGGCAGTGTTGCGTGCTGGAGGATATGCTATTTATTTATTTGGCATGGGCCGGTGCACTCTGAACAGACTTCCATTATTTACTTCTTTTTAAAAAAAAAATTTGGTGTGACAAATATATTAGCTATACTTTTCGCTCGCCTGGAACGTAGTTCCGGAGAGCTGATGGAATGATATGTCGTCCATCTGTCAATCCACAAACAATGGCAACTTCTTCTCTAAAACTACACAATTTTAAATTTTGATGAAACTTGACCACAACCTTCATCACCCAGTATGTACCAAGTATGTTCATGACATTAAAAAAAAACATTTCGGGTTTCAGGGGTGAATGGGGTGGGGGTTGCCCCCTCCGCCCCACAAATATGGATTTGCTATAACATTGGTTCATTGGTACATTTTGCTGATTCCATCCCATGTTGATTTCCTCCTCAGTATCATTATTCGACCAGGTGAGCGCCAAGCTGTATTTCCCCTCCGTTTCGGTTATTTCTCTGAAATAAGCCTCAGTGTCCTGCCCTCAATCCATACGTACGTAAACATTTGACTAAAAAGTTTTCTCCACAAACTACCCGACCAAAAACGAACAAATTTTGGACGATGCATCAGGACAGCAAGATCTCATGGTGTTGTGCTCCCCATAAAGTGGGTTAAGGGGGGGATTGCCTCAAATATCGGTGCTATATTCAAAAATCTTCTCAGAAACCAACAGAGAGATCCAGACCAACCTCACCACGAGGCATCGGGACCACCCTCTAACTTTAAATTGTGCTCCTCATGGCCCCCAGAAAGGAGACCGCCCCTCTTCCCCGAATCCCTCATTTGCACGAAAACATCTTCTTCTCCACAACTACCTGAGCGATATGGACCAAATTTGGTCCAATGAATCAGGACAGTAAGGTCTCATGGGGTTGTGCTCCCAATCCAAATCCGAACATTTAAAGGTCGTTAAAGGGGGTTTTTGCCCCAAATATTGGTTCTTCATTCCAAAATCTCCTCAGAAAGACAACCAGATCCAGAACAAACTGGCCATGCCGCATTGTGACCATTCCACATCGTGACCATTCCGCATCGTGACCATTCCACATCGTGACCATTCCACATCGTGACCATTCCGCATCGTGACCATTCCGCATCGTCACCATTCCACATCGTGACCATTCCACATCGTGACCATTCCACATCGTGACCATTCCACATCGTGACCATTCCACATCGTGACCATTCCACATCGTGACCATTCCACATCGTGACCATTCCACATCGTGACCATTCCACATCGTGACCATTCCACATCGTGACCATTCCACATCGTGACCATTCCGCATCGTGACCATTCCGCATCGTGACCATTCCGCATCGTGACCATTCCGCATCGTGACCATTCCACATCGTGACCATGTCCCAACCTCAAGTTGTGCTCCCGTGACCACACTGAAGTTTACAAATCGCATCCTGCCCACCACCATTCACTGCATCATCTACAGTCTAGAACATTCATTATGACATCACCCACCACCACCACAACTACCACCATTCACTACATCATCTACAGTCTATAACATTCATGATGACATCACCCCCCACCACCACCACCATTCACTACGTCATTCATTATCATATCATCCACCACCACCACCATTCACTACATAATCTACAGTCTACATTATTCATTATCACATCATCCACCACCACCACCATTCACTACATCATCTGCAGTGTGCATCATTCATTATCACATCATCCACCACCATTCACATCATCTACAGTCTACATCATTCATTATCACATCACCCACCACCACCACCACCATTCACTACGTCATTCATTACCATATCATCCACCACCACCACCACCATTCACGACATCATCTACAGTCTACATTATTCATTATCACATCATCCACCACCACCACCATTCACTACATCATCTGCAGTGTGCATCATTCATTATCACATCATCCACCACCATTCACATCATCTGCAGTGTGCATCATTCATTATCACATCATCCACCACCACCACCATTCACTACATCATCTGCAGTGTGCATCATTCATTATCAGATCATCCACCACCACCACCATTCACTACATCATCTACAGTCTCCATTATTCATTATCACATCATCCACCACCACCACCACCATTCACTACATCATCTACAGTCTCCATTATTAATTATCAGATCATCCACCACCACCACCATTCACTACATCATCTACAGACTACATCATTCATTATCACATCATCCACCACCACCACTACCACCACAACCAAACACCGCATCCTCCACCACAACCACTTAATCATCCTCCATCCTCCATTCATGTATCCTCTTGTCGTTGTTTCTCCAGAACACGACCATGATGGGCGGGCACGTTGAACACCGTTACCGATGTGAGTTTCCTCGATGTGCTCGATCAGTTCCCTGAGGGTGGGAAACGCGACTCCGCAATCCCCAAATCGACAGGTGTTGGAGAAGAAAGGGTTGGTGTCGCGGCCCGACATCGTCACCAACACAAAGGAGGAGGGACGGCACAGGGAGAGGGAGAATGTTCGAGAAACGGAAGATGAAAGCGACGAGGGTGGGGGTGAGGGGTGAGGGGTGTGGGGTGTGGGGTGTGTGTCACAGACAGAGGGAGAATGACGGAGGGAGAAGAAGAAGAAGCAGTTCGTGGGACGGATGAGGGAGAAATCCTGAAGAAGAGAAAATTCGGAAAAAGAGGGAAAGAAAGTCAGATAATGGTAAAAGGATGAAGTGGAGATGAGGGATTATTGAAGGAGGCTGGACAAAGCGAAGACTTTGCTGGTCGCGTGAGAGAAGAAGAAGAAGTAGAAGAAGTAGAAGAAGTAGAAGAAGTAGAAGAAGAAGTAGTAGAAGAAGAAGTAGTAGAAGAAGAAGAAGTAGTAGAAGAAGAAGAAGTAGTAGAAGAAGAAGAAGTAGTAGAAGAAGAAGTAGTAGAATAAGAAGAAGTAGTAGAAGAAGAAGTAGTAGAAGAAGTAGTAGAAGAAGTAGTAGAAGAAGTAGTAGAAGAAGTAGTAGAAGAAGAAGAAGAAGAAGAAGAAGAAGAGGTAGAAGAAGAAGAAGAGGAAGAAGAAGAAGTAGAAGAGGAAGAAGAAGAAGAAGAAGAAGAAGAAGAGAAGAAGAAGAACAAGAAGAAGAATAGCGTCGCTTGCGCTGAGAGGAGTTGGAAAGTGAAAGTGGATGGAAAGGATTTTTTTTTTCAAACCATTCCCCGAACATCACATCATAACGCCATGAGAAAACCTGTGGTAAAAACAACACGCGACGTTCCCTCCACGCAGAAACCCCGTTTCCGTGACGTCACTACACCGACCGCCATCTTGGAGAAGATGTGAAAACGGACAACAGAAGAAGAAGAAGAACGATCTTTGGGAGGTTGTTGTTCACCTTGGTGATGACTTGTTGTTGTTAACCTTGGTGATGACTTGTTGTTGTTGTTAATCTTGGTGATGACTTGTTAATCTTGGTGATGACTTGTTAATCTTGGTGATGACTTGTTGTTGTTGTTAATCTTGGTGATGACTTGTTAATCTTGGTGATTACTTGTTAATCTTGGTGATGACTTGTTGTTGTTGTTAATCTTGGTGATGACTTGTTGTTGTTAATCTTGGTGATGACTTGTTGTTGTTGTTGATCTTGGTGATGACTTGTTGTTGTTGTTAATCTTGGTGATGACTTGTTGTTAATAGTCAGGTTCACCGTGTACCTGAAACGTGGTCCCGTGGGAATTGCGTGCCAAAAGCGATTTTATTGTTTAAATGGCATCTTCAGGGTCTTGGGAGACAGAAAAACTTTGGTGGCAATTTTACTTTTGGGAATTTGGGTTTTTGTGGGGGCTTAAACGGGGGTACCGTCATTTCGCTGTTTATCGCCTGAAATGAAAGCGCCAATATTGATATAACTATTTTTATCTCTTAAAATATTAATAGGAAAATTATGAAAAAAATCAGGTGTCTTCCTCATATCATCATTCATTTATGTACCAAACATTTAGTTGATATCTGAAATAATTATTGATGTTTATGTATTTCCAGATATGCACTTATGAAGAAGTTCACCCGTTTCGAAGCAAGGCCTGTTGATATTCAACTATAACGGACGTGACAATGAACTCACTCACCTGCATCATTTGCGATAAAGGCAAGCGGAAGGGCGACACCTTTGTACAGAATGTTACATCAGATTCTATTGGTAACATCAAGAACTTTGCCGAGAAGCGAGCACAGTATGGAGAAACGCAGTATGCACCTCTGGCTGAAAATCTGTCAAAGTTATCTGCATCTGAGACGGAAAACATCCATTACCACAAAGAATGTTACAAACTCGTAGTGCACAAAGGTATGCTGGAAAGAGCCGAAAAGAGATTTTGTGAAACATCATCTGGTGAATCACAAATGCGACCAGCTGAACTCTTACGTCCATCCTTGGCACATGATGAGGATTCTGTCAGACGTGTTCGCAGGTGTCGCCCAATGGAGCCAAAGACCAAGTCCTGTGCGTTTCTCTGTGATAATCCGACAGATGGAGAGTTTCATCCTGTCCTGACAGATACGATGGGGACCCGCTTTCTGGACATAAAAACGAAGACACGTGATGACAAAGTCCGAGCAAACCTATCACTGTTCCTTGAAGTTGGTGATGCCGCTGCAAATGAAATGTGTTATCACAGAGATTGTTTACGAAATGTTGAACGCCAATGCTGTTCTTTCAGATTTGATTGTACTGGGGTCGATGATAATATCACCAAGCATATGTGTGACATTGAAATTGTGAATGCAGTCAAATGTTCGCTCTCGTCTGGTGCTGTTCTCAGTATGAATGATGTTAATTAAGAGTATCTGTCAACTTTGACTGAACATGGTGTTCGTGTGGATAGCTCCGACTTCAAACGCCACCTAAAAAGTTTGATAACAGAAAATATCAGTTCTGCTGAATTTGTCAGGCCCCATCGACTCAATAAAAGTGAGCATATCATCAATAGTAAAACCCTTTCAGTTGCTGTTGGTAAAGTAGTACCCCAAGATTCGGGGGAAACACTGAGCGACATTGTTAGAGTTACTAAGTTGCTTTGTGATGAGTTGTTGAATTGCAAAGATAAGTGGCACTTCACTGGTAACATGTCGCTTGAAAATCCACCAATGGTAGCTTTCTTTCTGAAGCAGCTACTCTTTGGCACAAATGCACACTCTGTTTCTGGTAAGCGGGATGAAGCCATAAAGAACACCGTCAGCATTGTATCACAAGTACTTGTGCAAAATGTAAAGAGCGTCAAGCAAGTTCGCCATAAGCCGAAGTCAGATGTTGGATTTGTGTCACACAGAGAGGCACTGCTGAACATTGGCTTGGCACTCTCTGTACACAACAAAGTACGCAGCAAACAGCTTGTCAACTTCCTGTCAGACCTACATCTTGGAACCAGCTACAGCAGTGTCCTCAACATCGAGAAGAGAGTGGAGTGTGGAGTGGTCGAGAGAATGAAATCCACTGGTGACTATTGCATACCGACATTGTCAAGAAAGGCAAATCCGTTTTCAAGACTTTGCAGATCTTTGGATGTCCAGACAGTCTTCCTGAAGCTGATGTTGTCAATGTCGAGACGTTCGTCTGCAGTGTATACTCCAGCAAAAGTTTGTGCGTCACATTGCCAGATCTTTGGGAGCTGTTCAAGGTCAAGAACTTGGAGGATGAAACGCTTCCACCGACGCGAAGCACTCTGAAACCTCACATACAGCGTGCCAACCTGATGTCCAAAAGAGACAAAACCACCCAAGAACCGAGGCCAAAGAACCTGCTCCCAGAGGGCAATGGATGGAAACTAAATGACGACAAAAACCTTATACCAGTACAATGTCTCGAAAAGCCAGCACCGCGTGTTGTACTTGAACTAGTTAGATGTGGATGCAAAGGTGCGTGCAAAGAGAAAGTGAACTGTTCATGCCATTAAAAAAAAAAAAAAAAAAATCGTTTGCCATGCACCGACTGTGGAAATGTGAATGACTTCAGTATTTGTGACGAAGATGACATGGAGCCAATCAGTTCGCCAATGCATTAAGATCAGCAAATGACCCAATAAGATTCATTTAAGATTCTCCATTCATTTAGTCTAGAGTTAGTATTCATCGAGATGTTGAGTGGAGTAATTACTGGTGGTAAAAGGTGGTATGAATGTGTGATGATTACAGAAAAGTATATTTTTATTTCCTTTATTTGTATCAGTGCGATGAAGTCATGTAATGAATATTACAT
>NW_028223343.1:0-12000 GCF_056783735.1 Eptatretus burgeri
AGGTTTTAATCAATATTTCTCTTCATCTTATACAGTCTTTTCCAATCATCATAATAACTCGTCTGAGGCATCTTCTCCTCTCTAAAGTTCTCACTTGTATTCATCACCAACAGCTGATTTGATATAATAATAGAAACCACAAGGAGTATGTTTTTGATATTTATTTGTGTATTATTTATTGGGATTTGGAGAAAGAGAATGTATCTTTTCAAGGATACTTTCAAAATCAGCATATATCACAAACTGATGTTTTATAGATTTGTTAAAATCTTTGAATGATATGTTTGAAGCTGCTTTTGGTAAATTGATTACGGTTGATTTATGTTTACTCCAATATTTCGAATGTTGATTTAATCGTTCTTTTGTATGAAAGGAGTTGAGACATCTCTTATAAGGATACGTTTTACATTTTCTCTTATGTAGTTGTGATTTGGTTAATGTTGAGAAATTTTTGATGAAAGCATAATGTGATTTTTCCTTTGAAGTGAAGTGGAGAAGGTCAATGTGTGTTTCATCATTTTTATAGTTGTTTGAAATTTTTAATATCTGAACTTTGTTTGTATCCGTTAATCCATATACCTTAACAGATGGATTATTCATTTTCTCAAATTTAGGAATATCTCTCAATGACATTGGAAACTTTAAATCTTTAACATTTAATGTATTCGTATATTTCTTAAAATGTTTAACCCTTTCAGAATTCCATTGTGGAGGATGAAAGTGAGCAAGAACAGACATAGAAAACATTTATTATCTTTGTTTTGAATATTAACAACCGCTTTCGTAATTTTTATCTCTTTTGGTAAATCAATATAAGAAGAAGCTTGAAGGGGATCTGATTTTAAGATGTGTATATCTAAAAAAGATTATTTTTGTGATAGTAAATCCACTACCTACCACAGTGTTATCAACATCTTGTTCTTGACTCTGGAGTTCATCGTAAACATCACATCTTACAAAATCATGAAATGATGAGATAAAGTGAGGGTTTGTCCTCATATCGGGAGTAGTTTCATCGTCTTGTCTTACCATTTTCAATTTTACTCCCATATAAAACTTAAAAGTTTTCATTTCACTTAATGTGTTTTTAGTTATAGTTTCAATACTTTGTTTAACCATATCCACAGCTTCCATGATTGAAGATGGTCCAGGGTCTTGAAAAGGAAACAATCTTATTTTTATTTGCCCTTTAAATGCCCCATCAGTGTTTTCAATGGAGAATTTAGCTTCGCTTTCTTCATTGTTCTTGTGTTTGCATGAGTGAAGGTGTTTATTATAATTTTTGTTAGGAATATCATTATCACATCTATCACAATGTTTTGTTTCTTGGTCAAGTGGAGATATTTGTCTGAAAAGATTGAATGTGTGTTTGTTGGTTTGAAGGTGTTTTTTTATAATAATTATATTTGTGATTGCAAACATCGCAGTATGTTGTATTCACCATATTTATAAAACAAAACTTTGTTAAAATAAAAAGTTCTTGATGAAAATTTCGTTTAATTTATAGGTTAGGGTTAGGGTAAGAGCTGTTAGGGTTAGGGTTTGTCAGGGTTAGGGTTTGTTAGGGTTTGTTAGGGTTAGGGTTAGCCAAGCTGTTAGGGTTAGGGTTAGGGTTTGTTAGGGTTAGGGTTAGCCAAGCTGTTAGGGTTAAGCTGTTAGGGTTAGGGTTAGGGCCAGGCCAGGCCAGGCGCCAGGCCAAGGGTTTGTTAGGGTTAGGGCTGCTAGGCCTAGGCTTGCTAGGCCTAGGCTGTTAGGGTTAGGCCAGGCCAGGCCAGGCCAGGTTAGGCCAGTTGCTGCAGGGCCAGCTAGGTTAGGGCCGTCAGGGTTGCTGTGCCAGGCCAGGCCTGTGCTGTGCTGTGCTGAGGCCAGGCCAGGCCGGCCAGGCCAGGCCTGCCAGGCCAGGCCAGGCCAGGCCAGCCAGGCCAGGCCAGGGGCTGCCAGGCCAGGCCAGGCCAGGCCAGGCCAGGCCAGGCTGTGCTGTGTCAGGCCAGGCCAGGCCAGGCCTGCCAGGCCAGGCCAGGCCAGGGCCAGGCCAGGCCAGGCCAGGCCAGGCCAGGCCAGGTGCCAGGCCAGGCCAGGCCAGGCCAGGCCAGGTTGTGCCAGCAGTCCAGGCCAGGCCAGGCCAGGCCAGGCCAGGCCTGTGCTGTGCCAGGCCAGGCCAGGCCAGGCCAGGCCAGGCCAGGCCAGCCTGCCAGGCCAGGCCAGGCCAGGCCAGGCCAGGCCAGGCCAGGCCAGGCCAGGCCAGGCCAGGCCAGGCCAGGCCAGGCCAGGCCAGGCCAGGCCAGGCCAGGCTGTGTCAGGCTGTGCCAGGCCAGGCCAGGCCAGGCCAGGCCAGGCCAGGCCAGGCCAGGCCAGGCCAGGCCAGGCCAGGCCAGGCTGCCAGGCCAGGCCAGGCCAGGGCCAGGCCAGGCCAGGCCAGGCCAGGCCAGGTCAGGCCAGGCCAGGCCAGGCCAGGCCAGGCCAGGCCAGGCCAGGCCAGGCCTGCCAGGCCAGGCCAGGCCAGGCCAGGCCAGGCCAGGCCAGGCCAGGCCTGCCAGGCCAGGCCAGGCCAGGCCAGGCCAGGCCAGGCCAGGCCAGGCCAGGCCAGGCCAGGCCAGGCCAGGCCAGGCCAGGCCAGGCCAGGCCTGTGTGCCAGGCCAGGCCAGGCTGTGCTGTGCCAGGCCTGTGCTGTGCTGTGCCAGGCTGTGCCAGGCCAGGCCAGGCTGTGCTGTGCCAGGCCAGGCCTGTGCCAGGCCAGGCCAGTGCCAGGCCTGTGCTGTGCTGTGCCAGGCCTGTTGTGCCAGGCCAGGCCAGGCTGTGCTGTGCCAGGCTGTGCTGTGCTGTGCTGTGCCAGGCCAGGCTGTGCTGTGCTGTGCTGTGCTGTGCCAGGCCAGGCCGTTGTGCTGTGCTGTGCTGTGCTGTGCTGTGCCAGGCCTGCCAGGCCAGTGCTGTGCTGTGCTGTGCTGTGCTGTGCCAGGCCAGGCCAGGCTGTGCTGTGCTGTGCTGTGCTGTGCTGTGCTGTGCCAGGCCAGGCCAGGCCAGGCTGTGCTGTGCTGTGCCAGGCTGTGCTGTGCTGTGCCAGGCCAGCTGTGCTGTGCCAGGCCAGGCTGTGCCAGGCTGTGCTGTGCCAGGCCAGGCCAGGCTGTGCTGTGCTGTGCTGTGCTGTGCTGTGCTGTGTCAGGCTGTGCTGTGCTGTGCTGTGCTGTGCTGTGCCAGGCCAGGCCAGGCCAGGCCAGGCCAGGCCAGGCCAGGCCAGGCCAGGCCAGGCCAGGCCAGGCCAGGCCAGGCCAGGCCAGGCCAGGTGCTGTGCTGTCAGGCCAGGCCAGGCCAGGCCAGGCCAGGCCAGGCCAGGCCAGGCCAGGCCAGGCCAGGCCAGGCCAGGCCAGGCCAGGCCAGGCCAGGCCAGGCCAGGCCAGGCCAGGCCAGGCCAGGCCAGGCCAGGCCAGGCCAGGCCAGGCCAGGCCAGGCCAGGCCAGGCCAGGCCAGGCCAGGCCAGGCCAGGCCAGGCCAGGCCAGGCCAGGCCAGGCCAGGCCAGGCCAGGCCAGGGCCAGGCCAGGCCAGGGCCAGGCCAGGCCAGGCCAGGCCAGGCCAGGCCAGGCCAGGCCAGGCCAGGCCAGGCCAGGCCAGGCCAGGCCAGGCCAGGCCAGGCCAGGCCAGGCCAGGCCAGGCCAGGCCAGGCCAGGCCAGGCCAGGCCAGGCCAGGCCAGGCCAGGCCAGGCCAGGCTGTGCTGTGCTGTGCTGTGCCAGGCCAGGTGCTGTGCTGTGCTGTGCAGTGCTGTGCTGTGCTGTGCTGTGCTGTGCTGTGCTGTGCCAGGCCAGGCTGTGCCTGTGCTGTGCTGTGCTGTGCTGTGCTGTGCTGTGCTGTGCTGTGCTGTGCCAGGCTGTGCTGTGCTGTGCTGTGCTGTGCTGTGCTGTGCTGTGCTGTGCTGTGCTGTGCTGTGCTGTGCTGTGCTGTGCCAGGCCAGGCCAGCTGTGCTGTGCTGTGCCAGGCCAGCCGTTGTGCTGTGCTGTGCTGTGCTGTGCCTGTGCTGTGCAGGCTGTGCTGTGCTGTGCTGCCAGTTGTGCTGTGCTGTGCCTGTGCAGTGCTGTGCTGTGCGTTGTGCTGTGCCAGGCCTGTGCCAGTGCAGTGCTGTGCCAGGCCAGGCCAGTGCTGTGCTGTGCTGTGCTGTGCTGTGCTGTGCTGTGCCAGGCCAGGCTGTGCTGTGCTGTGCTGTGCTGTGCTGTGCCAGCTGCGTCAGCCAGGCCAGGCCAGGCCAGGCCAGTGCTGTGCCAGGCTGTGCTGTGCTGTGCCAGGCCAGTGCTGTGCCAGGCCAGGCCAGGCCAGGCTGTGCTGTGCTGTGCCAGGCCAGGTGCTGTGCTGTGCTGTGCTGTGCTGTGCTGTGCTGTGCTGTGCTGTGCTGTGCTGTGCCAGGCCAGGCCAGGCCAGGCCAGGCTGTGCTGTGCTGTGCTGTGCCAGGCCAGGCTGTGCCAGGCCAGGCCAGGCCAGGCCAGGCCAGGCCAGGCCAGGCTGTGCCAGTGCTGTGCCAGGCCAGTGCTGTGCTGTGCCAGGCCAGGCCAGGCTGTGCCAGGCCAGGCCAGGCCAGGCCAGGCCAGGCCAGGCCAGGCCAGGCCAGGCCAGGCTGTGCTGTGCTGTGCTGTGCCAGGCCAGGCCAGGCTGTGTCAGGCCAGGCCAGGCCAGGCCAGGCCAGGCCAGGCCAGGCCAGGCCAGGCCAGGCCAGGCCAGGCCAGGCCAGGCCAGGCCAGTGCCAGGCCAGGCCAGTGCCAGGCCAGGCCAGGCCAGGCCAGGCCAGGTGCTGTGCCAGGCCAGGCCAGGCCAGGCCAGGCTGTGCCAGGCCAGGCCAGCTGTGCTGTGCTGTGCTGTGCCAGGCCAGGCCAGCTGTGCTGTGCTGTGCTGTGCTGTGCTGTGCTGTGCCAGGCTGTGCTGTGCTGTGCTGTGCTGTGCCAGGCTGTGCCTGTGCTGTGCTGTGCTGTGCCAGCTGTGCCAGGCTGTGCTGTGCTGTGCTGTGCTGTGCTGTGCTGTGCCAGGCTGTGCTGTGCTGTGCTGTGCTGTGCTGTGCCAGGCTGTGCTGTGCCAGGCTGTGCTGTGCTGTGCTGTGCTGTGCCAGGCCAGGCTGTGCTGTGCTGTGCCAGGTTGTGCTGTGCTGTGCCGCCAGGCTGTGCTGTGCTGTGCCGCAGTGCTGTGCCAGTGTCAGGCCAGGCCAGCTGTGCTGTGCTGTGCCAGTGCCAGGCCAGCTGTGCTGTGCTGTGCCAGGCCAGGCTGTGCTGTGCTGTGCTGTGCTGTGCTGTGCTGTGCTGTGCTGTGCTGTGCTGTGCTGTGCTGTGCTGTGCTGTGCTGTGCCAGGCTGTGCTGTGCTGTGCTGTGCTGTGCTGTGCCAGGCCAGGCCAGTGCTGTGCCAGGCCGTGCTGTGCCAGGCCAGGCCAGGCTGTGCTGTGCTGTGCCAGGCCAGGCCAGGCTGTGCTGTGCCAGGCTGTGCCTGTGCCAGGCCAGGCCAGGCCAGGCCAGGCCAGGCCAGGCCAGTGCCAGGCCAGGCCAGGCTGTGCTGTGCTGTGCTGTGCTGTGCCAGGCCAGGCCAGGCTGTGCCAGGCCAGGCTGTGCTGTGTCAGGCCAGGCCAGGCCAGGCCAGGCCAGGCCAGGCCAGGCCAGGCCAGGCCAGGCCAGGCCAGGCCAGGCCAGGCCAGGCCAGGCCAGGCCAGGCCAGGCCAGGCTGTGTCAGGCCAGGCCAGGCCAGGCCAGGCCAGGCCAGGCCAGGCCAGGCCAGGCCAGGCCAGGCCAGGCCAGGCCAGGCCAGTGCTGTGTCAGGCCAGGCCTGTGCCAGGCCAGGCCTGTCAGGCCAGGCCAGGCCAGGCCAGGCCAGGCTGTGCCAGGCCAGGCCAGGCCAGGCCAGGCCAGGCCAGGCTGTGCTGTGCTGTGCTGTGCTGTGCCAGGCTGTGCTGTGCTGTGCTGTGCCAGGCCAGGCTGTGCTGTGCTGTGCTGTGCTGTGCTGTGCTGTGCTGTGCTGTGCTGTGCTGTGCTGTGCTGTGCTGTGCTGTGCTGTGCTGTGCTGTGCTGTGCTGTGCTGTGCTGTGCTGTGCTGTGCTGTGCTGTGCTGTGCTGTGCTGTGCTGTGCTGTGCTGTGCTGTGCTGTGCTGTGCTGTGCTGTGCTGTGCTGTGCTGTGCTGTGCTGTGCTGTGCCAGGCTGTGCTGTGCTGTGCTGTGCTGTGCTGTGCTGTGCTGTGCTGTGCTGTGCTGTGCTGTGCTGTGCTGTGCTGTGCTGTGCTGTGCTGTGCTGTGCTGTGCTGTGCTGTGCTGTGCTGTGCCAGGCCAGTTGTGCTGTGCTGTGCTGTGCTGTGCTGTGCTGTGCTGTGCTGTGCTGTGCTGTGCTGTGCCAGGCCAGGCTGTGCTGTGCTGTGCTGTGCTGTGCTGTGCTGCCAGGCTGTGCTGTGCTGTGCTGTGCTGTGCTGTGCTGTGCTGTGCTGTGCTGTGCTGTGCCAGGCCAGTGCTGTGCCAGGCCAGTTGTGCTGTGCTGTGCTGTGCTGTGCTGTGCCAGGCCAGGCTGTGCTGTGCTGTGCTGTGCTGTGCTGTGCCAGGCTGTGCTGTGCTGTGCTGTGCTGTGCTGTGCTGTGCTGTGCTGTGCCAGGCCAGGCCAGGCTGTGCTGTGCCAGGCCAGGCCAGGCCAGGCCAGGCTGTCAGGCCAGGCCAGGCCAGGCCAGGCCAGGCCAGGCCAGGCCAGGCCAGGCCAGGCCAGTGCCAGGCCAGGCCAGGCCAGGCCAGGCCAGGCCAGGCCAGGCCAGGCCAGGCCAGGCCAGGCCAGGCCAGGCCAGGCCAGGCCAGGCCAGGCCAGGCCAGTTGTGCTGTGCTGTGCTGTGCTGTGCTGTGCCAGGCCAGGTGCTGTGCTGTGCTGCCAGGCCAGTGCTGTGCTGTGCTGTGCTGTGCTGTGCTGTGCTGTGCCAGGCCAGGCCAGGCTGTGCTGTGCTGTGCTGTGCTGTGCTGTGCTGTGCTGTGCTGTGCTGTGCTGTGCTGTGCCAGGCTGTGTGCAGTGCTGTGCTGTGCTGTGCCAGGAAGAAGCTGTGCCAGGCCAGTTAGGTGCTGTGCTGCGCTAGGTTGTGCTGTGCTGTGCTGTGCCAGGCCAGCAGCCTGTGCTGTGCTGTGCTGTGCTGTGCTGTGCCTGTGCTGTGCTGTGCTGTGCTGTGCTGTGCTGTGCTGTGCTGTGCTGTGCTGTGCTGTGCTGTGCTGTGCTGTGCTGTGCTGTGCTGTGCTGTGCTGTGCTGTGCTGTGCTGTGCTGTGCTGTGCTGTGCTGTGTCAGGCCAGTTGTGCTGTGCTGTGCTGTGCTTCGTTGTGCTAGGTTGTGCTGTGCTGTGCTGTGCTGTGCTGTGCTGTGCTGTGCTGTGCCAGGCCAGGCTGTGCTGTGCTGTGCTGTGCTGTGCTGTGCTGTGCTGTGCTGTGCTGTGCTGTGCTGTGCTGTGCTGTGCTGTGCTGTGCTGTGCTGTGCTGTGCTGTGCCAGGCCAGGCCAGTGCTGTGCTGTGCTGTGCTGTGCTGTGCTGTGCTGTGTCAGGCCAGGCTGTGCTGTGCTGTGCTGTGCTGTGCCAGGCTGTGCTGTGCCAGGCTGCTGTGCTGTGCCAGGCCAGGCTGTGCTGTGCTGTGCTGTGCTGTGCCAGGCCAGGCCAGGCCAGGCCGTGGCCAGGCCAGGCCTGTCAGGCCAGGCTGTGCTGTGCCAGGCCAGTGCCAGGCCAGGCCAGGCCAGGCCAGGCCAGGCTGCACAGGCCAGGCCAGGCCAGGCCAGGCTGTGTCAGGCCAGGCCAGGCCAGGCCAGGCCAGGCCAGGCCAGGCCAGGCCAGGCCAGGCCAGGCCAGGCCAGGCCAGGCCAGGCCAGGCTGTGCTGTGCTGTGCCAGGCTGTGCTGTGCTGTGCTGTGCCAGGCTGTGCCAGGCCAGGCCAGGCCAGGCTGTGCTGTGCTGTGCTGTGCTGTGCTGTGCTGTGCTGTGCCAGCTGTGCTGTGCTGTGCTGTGCCAGGCTGTGCTGTGCTGTGCTGTGCTGTGCTGTGCCAGGCTGTGCTGTGCTGTGCCAGGTTGTGCTGTGCCGTTGTGCTGTGCCAGGCTGTGCTGTGCTGTGCTGTGCTGTGCTGTGCTGTGCTGTGCCAGGCCAGGCTGTGCTGTGCTGTGCTGTGCTGTGCTGTGCCAGTGCTGTGCTGTGCTGTGCTGTGCTGTGCTGTGCCAGGCTGTGCTGTGCTGTGCTGTGCTGTGCTGTGCTGTGCTGTGCTGTGCTGTGCTGTGCTGTGCTGTGCTGTGCTGTGCTGTGCTGTGCTGTGCTGTGCTGTGCTGTGCTGTGCTGTGCTGTGCTGTGCTGTGCTGTGCTGTGCCAGTTGTGCTGTGCTGTGCTGTGCTGTGCTGTGCTGTGCTGTGCTGTGCTGTGCTGTGCTGTGCTGTGCTGTGCTGTGCTGTGCTGTGCTGTGCTGTGCTGTGCTGTGCTGTGCTGTGCTGTGCTGTGCTGTGCTGTGCTGTGCTGTGCTGTGCTGTGCTGTGCCAGGCCAGGCCAGCCAGGCCAGGTGCTGTGCTGTGCTGTGCTGTGCCAGGCTGTGCTGTGCTGTGCTGTGCTGTGCTGTGCTGTGCTGTGCTGTGCTGTGCTGTGCTGTGCCAGGCCAGGCCAGGCCAGGCTGTGCTGTGCCAGGCCAGGCCAGGCCAGGCTGTGCTGTGCCAGGCCAGGCTGTGTCAGGCCAGGCCAGTGCTGTGCTGTGCTGTGCCAGGCCAGGCTGTGCCAGGCCAGGCCAGGCCAGGCCAGGCCAGCGGCCAGGCCAGGCCAGGCCAGGCCAGGCCAGGCCAGGCCAGGCCAGGCCAGGCCAGGCCAGGCCAGGCCAGGCCAGGCCAGGCCAGGCCAGGCCAGGCCAGGCCAGGTGTCAGGCCAGCGGCCAGGCCAGGCCAGGCCAGGCCAGGCCAGGCCAGGCCAGGCCAGCCAGGCCAGGCCAGGCCAGGCCAGGCTGTGCTGTGCTGTGCCAGGCTGTGCTGTGCTGTGCCAGGCTGTGCTGTGCTGTGCTGTGCTGTGCTGTGCCAGGTTGTGCTGTGCTGTGCTGTGCCAGGCTGTGCTGTGCTGTGCTGTGCCAGGCCAGGCTGTGCTGTGCTGTGCTGTGCTGTGCTGTGCTGTGCTGTGCTGTGCTGTGCTGTGCTGTGCCAGGCCAGGCCAGGCTGTGCTGTGCTGCTGTGCTGTGCTGTGCTGTGCTGTGCTGTGCTGTGCCAGGCTGTGCTGTGCTGTGCTGTGCCAGCAAAGTGCTGTGCTGTGCTGTGCTGTGCTGTGCCAGCTGTGCTGTGCTGTGCCAGGCTGTGCTGTGCTGTGCTGTGCTGTGCCAGGCTGCTGTGCTGTGCTGTGCTGTGCTGTGTGCTGGCTGTGCTGTGCTGTGCTGTGCTGTGCTGTGCTGTGCTGTGCTGTGCTGTGCTGTGCTGTGCTGTGCTGTGCTGTGCCAGGCCAGCTGTGCTGTGCTGTGCTGTGCTGTGCCAGTGCCAGGCCAGGCTGTGCTGTGCCAGGCCAGTTGTGCTGTGCTGTGCTGTGCTGTGCTGTGCTGTGCTGTGCTGTGCTGTGCTGTGCTGTGCTGTGCTGTGCCAGGCTGTGCTGTGCTGTGCCAGGCTGTGCTGTGCTGTGCCAGGCTGTGCTGTGCTGTGCTGTGCTGTGCTGTGCCAGGCTGTGCTGTGCCAGGCTGTGCTGTGCCAGGCCAGGCTGTGCTGTGCTGTGCCAGGCTGTGCCAGGCCAGGCTGTGCTGTGCTGTGCTGTGCCAGGCCAGCTGCCAGGCCAGGCCAGTGCTGTGCTGTGCTGTGCCAGGCCAGGCTGTGCTCAGGCCAGGCCAGGCCAGGCCAGGCCAGGCCAGGCCAGGCCAGGCCAGGCTGTGCTGTGGCCAGGCCAGGCCAGGCCAGGCCAGGCCAGCTGTGCCAGGCCAGGCCAGGCCAGGCCAGGCCAGGCCAGGCCAGGCCAGGCCAGGCCAGGCCAGGCCAGGCCAGGCCAGGCCAGGCCAGGCCAGGCCAGGCCAGGCCAGGCCAGGCCAGGCCAGGCCAGGCCAGGCCAGGCCAGGCTGTGCTGTGCCAGGCTGTGCTGTGCTGTGCCAGGCCAGTGCTGTGCTGTGCCAGGCTGTGCCAGGCCAGGGTGCTGTGCTGTGCTGTGCTGTGCTGTGCTGTGCTGTGCCAGGCCAGGCCAGGTTGCTGTGCCAGGCCAGGTTGTGCTGTGCTGTGCTGTGCTGTGCTGTGCTGTGCTGTGCTGTGCTGTGCTGTGCTGTGCTGTGCCAGTGCTGTGCTGTGCTGTGCTGTGCTGTGCCAAGCCTGTGCTGTGCTGTGCTGTGCCTGTGCTGTGCTGTGCTGTGCTGTGCTGTGCTGTGCCTGTGCTGTGCTGTGCTGTGCTGTGCTGTGCTGTGCTGTGCTGTGCTGTGCTGTGCCAGCTGCTGTGCTGTGCTGTGCTGTGCTGTGCTGTGCTGTGCTGTGCTGTGCTGTGCTGTGCTGTGCCAGTGCTGTGCTGTGCTGTGCTGTGCTGTGCTGTGCTGTGCTGTGCTGTGCTGTGCTGTGCTGTGCTGTGCTGTGCTGTGCTGTGCTGTGCTGTGCTGTGCTGTGCCAGTGCCAGGCTGTGCTGTGCTGTGCTGTGCTGTGCTGTGCTGTGCTGTGCTGTGCTGTGCCAGGCTGTGCTGTGCTGTGCTGTGCCAGCTGTGCTGTGCTGTGCTGTGCCTGTGCCAGGCCAGGCTGTGCTGTGCTGTGCTGTGCCAGGCCAGGCCAGTGCTGTGCCAGGCCAGGCCAGGCCAGCTGTGCTGTGCCAGGCCAGGCCAGTGCTGTGCTGTGCTGTGCTGTGCCAGGCCAGGCTGTGCTGTGCCAGGCCAGGCCAGGCCAGGCCAGGCCAGGCCAGGCCAGGCCAGGCCAGGTTGTGCCAGGCCAGGCCAGGCCAGGCCAGGCTGTGTCAGGCCAGGCCAGGCCAGGCCAGGCCAGGCCAGGCCAGGCCAGGCCAGGCCAGGCCAGGCCAGGCCAGGCCAGGCCAGGCCAGCGCCAGGCCAGGCCAGGCCAGGCCAGGCCAGGCCAGGCCAGGCCAGGCCAGGCCAGGCCAGGGCCAGGCCAGGCCAGGCCAGGCCAGGCCAGGCCAGGCCAGTGCCAGGCCAGGCCTGCCAGGCCAGGCCAGGCCAGGCCAGGCCAGGCGTTGCCAGGCTGTGCTGTGCTGTGTGTTGTGCCAGTGCTGTGTGTGCTGTGTTGTGCTGTGCCAGGCTGTGCTGTGCTGTGCTGTGCTGTGCTGTGCTGTGCTGTGCTGTGCTGTGCCAGGCTGTGCTGTGCTGTGCTGTGCCAGCCGTTGTGCTGTGCCAGGCTGTGCTGTGCTGTGCTGTGCTGTGCTGTGCTGTGCTGTGCTGTGCTGTGCTGTGCTGTGCTGTGCTGTGCTGTGCTGTGCTGTGCTGTGCTGTGCTGTGCTGTGCTGTGCTGTGCTGTGCTGTGCTGTGCTGTGCTGTGCTGTGCTGTGCTGTGCTGTGCTGTGCTGTGCTGTGCTGTGCTGTGCTGTGCTGTG
Source organism: Eptatretus burgeri (assembly GCF_056783735.1). NCBI lineage: Eukaryota > Metazoa > Chordata > Myxini > Myxiniformes > Myxinidae > Eptatretus > Eptatretus burgeri. The sequence continues at coordinate 11,470 of NW_028223343.1, forward strand.
CTGTGCTGTGCTGTGCTGTGCTGTGCTGTGCTGTGCTGTGCTGTGCTGTGCTGTGCTGTGCTGTGCTGTGCTGTGCTGTGCTGTGCTGTGCTGTGCTGTGCTGTGCCAGTGCTGTGCTGTGCTGTGCTGTGCTGTGCTGTGCTGTGCTGTGCTGTGCTGTGCTGTGCTGTGCTGTGCTGTGCTGTGCTGTGCCAGCCAAAGTTGTGCTGTGCTGTGCCAGCTGCTGTGCTGTGCTGTGCTGTGCTGTGCTGTGCTGTGCTGTGCTGTGCTGTGCTGTGCCAGGCTGTGCTGTGCTGTGCTGTGCTGTGCCAGGCCAGTGCTGTGCTGTGCCAGGCCAGGCCAGCCAGGCTGTGCTGTGCCAGTGCCAGGCCAGGCTGTGCTGTGCTGTGCCAGGCCAGGCCAGCCAGGCCAGGCCAGGCTGTGCTGTGCTGTGCTGTGCCAGGCCAGGCCAGGCCAGGCCAGGCCAGGCCAGGCCAGGCCAGGCCAGGCCAGGCCAGGCCAGGCCAGGCCAGGCCAGGCCAGGCCAGGCCA
>NW_028223344.1:5000-10000 GCF_056783735.1 Eptatretus burgeri
CCGATGAAGTTGGCCGGCCTCCGCCTCGAAGAAAAACACGGCCAGCCGATGGAGTTGGCTAGCCTTTGCCGTTCAGTGGAGGTTGGTGGAGGGAGTGCGGTGGTGCTGGCCACTTGGAGGGCGGGCTCGGACCTACCTACCTGTCTCCCTCCCAACCTATCGCCTTTGCCTGTCACTGTACATACCCACTCCCTTAATTTGTCAAACCCCAATTTAGCCCCAACTTATTTTTTTGTTGTTTTTATTTTTACTTCCCCACTATAAATCGTCCCCTAACCCCCTTTATCGTCTTTGTTCGGCTAACCTATCCTGTCACCTAGCCTACTCCCAACCCCTACGTTCCCTTCCCGGAGGGGAATAAGGGAGAGCTAGCGTCCTGTGTCGAGGCCCAACGAAGCCTCAGAATGGCCTCCCCAGAGTTCGGCGATCTTAACACCAAGTGGGTCCAGCGGCCCACAACGACAGCGAGGGGATGGATGGTGCGGAGGGGTACATCTCCTAATCTACCCTAACCATTAACTCTTAAACTACCCCGGGGCTTTCAACAAGCGCCTCTCGCTTAAACTATTGGTTCTAACAACCCAGATTCCCGTCGCCTGTGTTGGTGTCCTCACAATTTCGGGCCTCGCCCCCCAATTTTCTCTCCGTGCCCTCACACGGTCTCCTGGCTGGGACACGTGGCTCCCTTTGGCAGGCACGACCCTCTGCCGATTCTCCCGCTATGGCACCCCCGGGCACTACACTGCCTCCGAGCCTACCAGCTCCCTAACACCGGGAGTGCCCCCATGGCACCTCCCCTGAAACGCACACGTGGCAGGCCGGCCTCCCGGGCCCCTTTCCGAGGGTCACCCGTGCCCACTGCACTGCCCACGCGGCCATGGCGCCCCGGGCCCCCGCACCAAGCAGGCGCACCCGTGCCCACTACTCTATCCCGGCCCCCATGGGCCCTTGGCCTACCGCGGCCGACTAGCCTGGTGCCCGGGGTACCCACTCAGCGATACTCACCTTTCGCAGCCACGCTCCCAAGCCCGTCAACAGGGCTCCTGCACCCCTCCAAATGGGTCTCGAGCCTACTTTCCCACCAACAACAAAACGACCTCCATTTTTCAATTTGACTAACCCAGCTAACTCACTCTACACTGACCCCGGGGGTCCCTTGGGCGGGAGTCACTCCTCCCCCCAATCACTCATCGCACCATGCATTCCCCACTCGCTCCATTCACACAGACCCGCTGGCCTCACTCACTCACCAAGCACATGCTTCCAATTCACTCACCAACAACTCTTCAACACACACACCACTGAACTCTGCCATCCTCCTAACTACATCCCCTAACTAACTCGTGCTCCCATGTCGTCCCTTATACTACAGCACGTTCCTTTTAACACTACGTAGCTAAGCTACGTCCCCGCTACACATTCACAAGTCTGTCACTGTCTCCTAACTCATTTTATTTCCCAACCTAAATCTGGCTACAATCCCTCTAACTAATCCATTCCACGGACTCCATGAGGACTTACCCCTGCCCCATGAAGTCGGTCTAACTAAGCTAACCCTTCCCCCTAACTAGTTTTCATCCTGTGCCCAGGTAAGGGGGTCTTTCACCCCTTGCCCAGGAATCCTTTGCACCCGAAAGTGAGGCTTGGCTTTCCTTTTTTTTTTTTCCCATGCGCAGCACCTGCGCGGCAACTCAGAGCTCGCGCACTTTGCACCTGTCCGTGACGTCATGCAGCTGCACGTGTTCCTCGTCCCTCCTTGGACGGTGCCATCCGGCAGAGATACCCCTCCTGCCGGATTCCAACCACACGTGCAGCCATGACGTCACCGTGCGCAAAAAAAAACACAAGCCCCACGTTTCGAGGGGTTTCCCACGCGAACACATGTGCTTTGCCCGTTGGAGCTGAACACACACGATCGCGTGGAGAACCCGTCCGGTCCAAATCCATTTACCTGCCTAAACTTTGTCCGTCCGCGGGATCGGCAAATCCACCGCGTGCGTTTCCGGACCGGGACTTCACTCTCGCAAGCGAGCACGTGGTGGTCTCGTGCGTTGCACAGCACGAACCGCGTGCTCACTGCTGGGTGAACCCGGCACGGTCCTCGAAACAACTACAGCCGCTACTCGGCTTTCTCTCCTCTGTCGCCGTCTCCGTCGCCATTCCACACACGCATACCTGCGTGTTACGACGCACACAGTCCACTCCATCACATTCACACGGGGAGACGCGGCTGCGTGCTCCCGCATGCCAACCGACATCTCCCTCTCATACCGCTCTCTCACACACACGGTCTCCCTGGCACACGGCGACCTTGCACACGGCCGTTCACTCACGCGTGCCTCACTACTCACACAAACCATACTACTCACACGTGGTGCTCCATTCACTCGCGCGGGGGCACTCACCCGCGGTGCCTCACCCATACACGCGAGGGCACTCAACCGCTGTGCCTCATCCACACACCGTGCCTCACTCATACACGCGGGGGCACTCACACACGCGGTCTCTTCCACACAACGTCCCTCACTCATACACGCGGGGGCACTCACCCGCGGTTCCTCACTCATACTGGCCGTTTCACTCACACACACGGCCTCTTCCACACACGGTGCCTCACCCACACACGCGGGGGCACTAACCCGCGGTGCCTCACTCACACTCCGTGCCTCATCCACACACGGCGTGCTGGGAAGCACGTACTCCGGCACCATCGCCACCACACCACTCACACGTGGTGCCTCACTCATACTGGCCGTTTCACTCACACACACGGCCTCACTCACACACGGTGCCCCATCCACACCCGGCGTGCTGGGAAGCACGCACTCTGGCACCATCGCCACCACACCACTCACACACGGGGTCGCTTCCACACACGGGGACGCACTCACGCCTTGCACCACACACACAGGGACAACTACACTGGGGATTCGTATCCCCACAAGGGTCTCCGGGGCCTCTATACCCCCCAAGCTCTCCGTGCACCCGTCCACAGCACTCGTCCCCTCAACCTCGCAAAACACGACCGAACTCACCTGGTCGTGACTCGCCTTAAGGGGGCATACTCCCTCCCCTCGTTCCTGGAGGAGGTCATCCAGCTGCTCACACCGGGTCCCCACACGCTCCGCGAGCTCACCCCCACTGTCCTCCACTACCTCCGTGTGTGTGTGTGCGTCACTTACCCCGTCCTCACCGTGTAGTCTTCCCTCTATTTTTTCTGTCTCCCGTGTCTCTGCCAACTCTTCACCCTTTACCTCCCTTGTCTCAACTATTATTTCTGTTGTCGTCACCTCGTGTCTCGTCTCACACGTTTTGGTCTCCCCATTTAATTTTTCCCTTTCGGTCATCGTCACGACCCTCGCCCAACACGTTCCACGAATTATTTTTTCACCCGCCTCCACCGCGGGCCTGTCAGCCGTTGCACCCCCACCCAGCTCGTTTGCTCCCACACGTGAAGTCGCCATTCCCAGCTCCCTGGTCACGGCCTTCATGCCCGCCTGCAGGCATCGGCCCATGTTCTGCGTCTCACCCCGCAGCTCTTTCATTTCTTCTTTCATGTTTGCTTCCATTCCGTTTATTTGCTTGTTCATTTCGTTTTTCATTTCATTTGTATTTGTATCCATCTTCTCGTTCATGCCTTTCATTTCGTTTTTCATTTCATTTGTGTTTGCATCCATTTTTTCGATCATTTTCGCATTCATCTTTTCGTTCATTGCCGCCAGCATGGCGCATAGCTGGGCCATGTTGGATGCACTCAGCTGAGCCGTTTCGGCAAGGGTTGGGGAAGGGTCTTGGTGGAGAGAGGGGGAGGAGTCATACACCGCGGCCGCTGCCGCACCCACCTCGGGCCCTGGGTTCAGTTGTGCGAATCCGTGTTCCTGCACAATCAACATTTCCTGCTCGGGGATTCCATCCTGGACCATGGACTCTACATTATTACACATATACATTTCTAATACCCCCGGCTCCCGCTCGCCTTGAGACGCCATCTTGCTTCTCGTGAAGGGTTAATTTCGCTCGCTCGTAATTTGGAGGGAATCGGGGGTCGCTTCTCTCACCCCTGGACAGATTCCCGTGAATTTAGCCGGAGACAGGACAGCCCGTTTTCCTGTTCTCCGATACCAGTGCCGCGAGGAGGGCGATGGATTTGTATCCCACTCCTGACACCAGTGTTGCGGTCTTCGCGCCCGCCGGCGTGCGACGGCCACGTAACTCGAATCGCGGCACGTCGCCCACCGGACGGACAATCCTGTCGTGACCCTCTCGGACTAACGCCGGGAACCAGTCACGGGTGGACCTTTCGGTCTCACCGCGATCGAGCCAATCAGCCCCCGCGTGGGATAGGGTTGCTCGCCAAATTCGAACTACCTAAGTACCCACGCGGAGGGTAGACCGGGCGATCGCACCTCGCCGCAGGTCGACTTCGGACACGGGCCACTTAAGCGACCCCTTCCGTACTATCAGAATAACCGAGCGGTGTTATCGTCGACCTCGACGGTTCGATTAATTATCGGGCGTATTCAGCCCACTACCAACCCTTTACGTGAAGCAAGATGGGGATTCAATGGAGGAAAAAGACGAAGCGAAGCGGGAGAACAGTTCAACAATAAAGCACATTTATTCGCGACGAACGGAAAGCACACAAATACAATTCCACCAAATGCACACAAAAAAGAAAACACAATTCCATTTACACAAAAAGCAAACATAAAAGTGAAAACACAGTGCAGAGCTAATACCGACTACCGAGCACACGGCAACACTTACACAATTCTACTTCACAGACGGCGCCGACAACACATACCCAAAACCAAGGAAAAGAAATACCCTCAAGAATGAGGTAGGCCTGGGGCCGAGACCTGGTCGGGCCTACCCGTCTGGTGATGAGACGCGGAGCGGCGATGGCCCCGCAACCCGCGGGCCTCGTGGACAGTGCCTGGCAGGGGGTGGGAACGGGGCCCCCTTGGTCGCACTATCTCAGCGCGGGGGGAAACAGGAGG
>NW_028223345.1:0-7500 GCF_056783735.1 Eptatretus burgeri
CCCCAATTGGTTATAAATTCAATATGGAGCCTAAAAATTTGGTTTATCTACCTGTGTCAGGAAAAACCATACACAGAGTAAATTTTAGGATAACCGACCAAGATAATCGTGTGATCTCTTTTAATGGAGAAGTTATATCCATCAGAATTCACCTACGTGAAGTTTTTCAATAAATAAATACGATGGTTATTGTGAGGAAGCACGAGTTGGGAAAATATAAAATAATTACAGGGGATGGGATGTTCCTTTCCCCGTACTACAAGGGTGAAGGTATGTATCTTGGTAGAGGATACTATAAACCTAAGAGACAAAGGGGTGTCGGACATCAATTTAGAGGAGATGGGATAATTGATACTCTCATGGGTATTGGTTCAACTATTCTTAAACATAAAGACCTAATTGGTTCAACTGCTTCTGCTGTGGGAAATGTAGCAGGTGCTGTAAAGAGTATAAAAGATGCTCAGAAAGAATCTCATAAATTACAAGCAATAAAAGAAATTAAGAAAGGTAAAACTCAGTTGACCCACCAAGAACGACAGAAAATAATTCAAATACTTGGATCAGGGTTTCAAAAGTTTTAACATCTTTTTTCCTAAATAAATACAAGTATGGAAGCAATTGATAGTATCTATGATTTGGATGATACTATTATTATCTCAAACTCCACTAAAAAAGAAGATTACTTCAAGGTAAATGCAATAACTGGAACAGACTGGAATACAAATGGTACAAAAAGTTTTGAAATAAATAATCAACAAACCTATTTGAATCTCTCCGAAAGTTTCTTGTTGTGTAAATTTAAATTCACTAAGGCTGGGAATAACACAAACGCTACACTTGTAAATGATTTCATCTGGAAAATGTTTGATAGTGTGCGATTGTATATTGGAACACAAGAAGTTGAAGCGGTTGATTATGTCTCTGCTGTATCTGAAATGATGAAATTTACACTCTATACATTCAGTGATAGAATGGGAAAGGGGTCTGTCGAAGGTTTTATTCCTGATATGTCAACGGGAACAAACACAGACCCTGGGTATACTCAAAGGAAAGGAATGTATAATGATGATACAAAAGCAGAAAATAGTTTTACTGTGGCAGTTCCTCTTAAAGGTATATTTGGATTTTGTGATTATGATAAAGTTCTGTATGGTCTTAAAATTAGATTTCAACTACAAAGGAATGATAATGAAAATAGATTGCTTTTTGGTGTTGGTAATGCTTTTGGTGATCAGAATAAATTTGTAATTGAGGAGATGAGTTGGTATATCAGTGAATATACTCCTAATCTTAAAACAGAAGAGATGTTGAATCGAAGACTTAACTCAAAAAAACCACTCAGTGTATCATACCTCAAAAGAAGATGTCAACACGTTAAACTCAATCAAACTACTTACACGTGGAATTTGGGTGTTCTGGAAGGAAAGCCACGATATCTGTGGATGATTTTTAAAAAGCCAGATGGTGATACTGCGACTGATAAGAATAATGCATTGAGTGATAATGCTAAGGTGAAACAACTTCGCGTTTCTCTAGATGGAACATTTTATCCACGAGATAGATTGGAAATTAATTGGGAAAAAAATGATTTTGCTGAAGCATACAAGTCTTACCAAAAGGTGTGTGAAAGTAATGGAAATAAAGAACCTATTTTGGATATGACAGCATTTAAAAGTTTGTATACAATCTATACGTTTGACCTGAGCGCTCAAAAAGAAACTATAAAGTCTAATCGAGTGGATACTTCCCTATACATTGAAAGAGGAGAGAGTGAAGAAGTTGATACATATTGTTTGCTTTTGGAAGAAACAGAATTGCAGATTAATACAGATAATGGTGTGATGATTAGTCTCACATAATTTTTTTGTTAAATAAATGAGTGGCAAAGTACCAACTGGGGTATATGTTAATCAAATCAATCTTCATAAACTATCATCTTGTGTTCAAAATCAAAAGCCTTGTACGATTAACGTTAATACAATTCAGAGAAAAGGAGCAGTAAGAATTGATGTTTTGCTCACAAGAGAACAGGTTAAAATCTTGAATGACACTGACTCACTTAAAATTAAAATGACAAAACCAATGTTGAAAAAATATTCAATAAGAGAGACGAGTGGAGGATTTCTCCCATTTCTAATTCCTTTATTTGCTGGTTTAAGTGCGGTTGGAGCATTGACGGGTGGTATTTCAACAGCGGTCAAAACTGCCAACGAAAGGAAGGCTCAACTCCAGGCTCAAAAAGAATTGGAAAGACATAACAAAGAGTTGGAGAAACAAATTAGTGGAAGTGGTGTAATTGTAGATTTTGCTGAAAAACTTGAAGGTCTGCCTGATAAAGCGAGATTGTTAGTTGGAGATATGCTTTCTTCTATAGCACAAGCAGGTGTAAAATTAACGAAAAGAGGTAATGGATTATATCTTTCTAATAAATAAATGAGCATTGATGAGTGGTTGAAAGAATTTGGAAAGAATACAACATCAAATTTACAACTTGCCAAATATTGTAAGAAATTAAAAATTCATAATGTGGTTATTTGTATGAGAGATGAATTAACAAATGTGTCGAAACATACAAAGAATATTATTATGAACTTAGAAGATAATGATGGGAACGGTTCTCATTGGGTTTGTATTTTTAATAGTCAAGACAAATATTATTTTGATAGTTTTGGTCTTCCACCACCTGTTGAAGTCATAAAATTCTTACAGAATGGTGTTTATCAAACATTTCAAGTCCAAGAATTAAATTCCAAGTGTTGTGGTCAATTATGTCTATATGTGTTATTTCAATTCAACAAAAATAAAAAATTTTATGATATTATTTTTAATCTAATATAAATGACTTATGTTGGTAAAGATGGTTCTATCTTTGGTGTATCTCAAGAACTGGATATTGATTTATCAAATTATTACACAAAGGCACAGGCTGAACGACATAAATATAATATAAACAAAAATATTAACATGAAAAATGTTTATAAATTAAAAAATTATCCAAGCCCGACTGACGCGAATGACTTGGTGAGATTAAGCGATTTATCACAATATATATACTTAAATAAAACGGCTGTGTATTCTAAAGATACAGAAGTGTTGATATTATCTCCAGGTCATACAGAATTCACAGTTCGAATTAAAATAAATTTTTATAAAGAAGGGCGTATCGTTTGTATGAGAATAGAACAATGGGGGTATGATATGAATGATTTAGGGTATAATTGGTCATTTAAAATTAACCTCGAAGACCTGGAACAATTAAATCAGTCTCGTAAGGAAGAATATTATCCACTTGGTATCGAGAATGAGTTTTGTGGAGCCACGATTAGTAAACAACAAATAAAAGAATTTAATAAGGGTAAATATAATAATGGTTTTGCCCTTGTTTATCTCATGAAAACAGAAAAAACAGGATTATATATAATAAGTAAGGAAATACAAAATGATTTAACTATGGGAAGATGGGGAGGTGTTTCGTGCCATAATATTATTCTAACATATATTTCTAATACATAAATGACAGCAAGAAGGCTTCAAGAAAATTATCATTTCTGTGTCCAAGCATACCTTCAAGAAAAGGGTATTCGGTATTTTAATAAATATGTTCTACAACATAAGAATGAGGTATTTTCAATAAAAGATTGGCATTATGCTGATGTTGATAAACCAACAACTTTAGATTTAATTAGAATGTTAAATAATGAAAAAATTATAAGGTTAAGAAAAGGTAAGGCTCTTTTAGAAATTCAAAAGAAATTTTATTGGTATCCTGTTGTAAAAAAAATTATTTTGGATACAGGAATAACAAGAAATCCTGATGAATATATGTATAATATTCTATGGGGTGTAAACGATTCAAGTATAGTAAGGGATGAGGAAGGAGTTGAAGAAGAGAGGGAAGAGGAGGAAAAGGAGGAGGAGGAGAGAGAGAAGGAGGAAAGAGAGAAGAGAGAGAGGGAGGAAAGAGAGAGAATGAATAAATATCAAAATATGGAAACCAGTGAGATTCAAAAAAGAATAGAGGTATTAAAGAAATTAACTTATCTCACCAGGGAGGAATACAAAGAATTAAAAAGTCTATTTGCAATACTTTCGACAAGACTATCGACATCGAGAAGACATGTATTCTAATTCAAGTTTTTTCTTAAATAAATGGAGGAGAGAGTGAAGGCATTTCTAAGGATTCTTTATGTTTTAAAAATTAAGATTCAAATGTGCATGTTGGAAACTAAAAAGGTTTTTGCACTCTGCAGAAATTTTTCTCATAAATAAATGAGTTATTGTCTCAAATGTAAAAAGAAAACTAATACTAAAAATATTTCATATATTAAAAGTAAAAATAACAGGGTTATACAAAAAGGTATATGTTCGGTGTGTGGTTCAAAAAAATCAATTTATCTCCAAACACAAACTCGGAGGAGATATACAAAAGTTTTTATCAGGAAGTAAATTTACAACTACTGGAATACCAGGGGAATTACATCTTCCAGGTTATTCTTTCTGTGGTCCAGGCACAAACTTAGATAAAAGATTAGATGAGGCAGACAATCCTAAATCCTGGAGTAAACCAATCAATAGAGTTGATGAAGTGTGCATGAGACACGATATTGATTATGGGAATACCACAACGTTGGAAGAAAAGCATGAAGCCGATAGAGAAATGTTGTATAATTTGTCTCTGATACAAAATCCAACCTTGAGAGAAAAAGTTGATAGGTTCATCGTGAAGAAGATGATTAGTGCTAAATTGAAACTTGGACTTGGAAATTCAAAAAACTTATAGGCTCTAATGATGCCATTAAGACTGAAGAGCAATTAGCTGATGAATTACATAAACCAATATTCACAAAGTTTCAGAGAAGGAAAGTTTATTCCAAGGAAGTTGATTATATCTGGTCTGCTGATTTGATTGAACTCAATAATGATAAGGGGTACAAGTATGCTTTAACCGTTATTGATTTGAGGAGTAGATATGCGTGGGTTGTCCCTTTAAAAAACAAAACAGGTAATACTCTTATGTTAGCTTTTCAACAGATATTTAATAAAAGTAAGAGAAAACCTAAGAAATTGTGGACTGATGAGGGTAGAGAGTTTTATAACAAGACATTTATGAATTTTCTAAAAAATAACAGTATTACATTATACAGTACCTTTAATGAAGGGAAGGCAGTTGTTGTTGAACGTTTTAATCGTACCTTAAAAGAGAGACTATATAAAAAATTCACACAACTCGGTTCACAACAATGGTTATCTTTTATTCAGGATATTGTGGATAAGTATAATGACACGATTCACACGTCAACGAATATGAAGCCATCAGAAACATTTACAAAATTAAAATATGAAAAAGAGATTAATGTCAGAAAACCTAAGTTCAAAGTTGGTGATATCGTAAGAATATATAGGTGGAAATCTCATTTTGAAAAGGGTTTTACTGAACGATGGACGAAAGAACTTTATAAAATTGTTGATGTAATAGATACAGTTCCTTGGACTTATAAAATATATGATTTGGAAGGGGAAGAGATTTTAGGTTCATTTTATTCACAGGAATTACAAAAGACAAAACTAAGCAGATAATACACCTTTGTGGACACTAGAGGGACAAGTCCGAGGTGTATTACAGTATATAATGTGTGTCAAGGGGGACGTTCTTAGATCTGTGAACCCCAAACACAGAATCCTCAACTGAATAGTCAAGGCTTAACTTTTGTTTGTGTGTGTGTGTGTGTGTGTGTGCAATGGGAGCAATAGGTTGGCGCTTCACTCCCTCCTACTATACACCGTTGTGGACACTCGAGGGCCAAGTCCGAGGTGTATAACAGTATATAATGTGTGTCAAGGGGTGGACGTTCTTAGATCTGTGAACCCCAAACACAGAATCCTCAACTGAATAGTCAAGGCTTAACTTTTGTTTGTTGATGTGTATGTGTGTGTGTCCCAACCCTCACATTCAAAATCTCAACCCCAACCCTCACATTCAAAATCTCAACCCCAACTCAATCCTCGCCCAACACAATGTCTTTTTCAAAATGAGATTTCCACCTATATATATATATATTTTTACGTTTTTTTTTTTTTTCTTCTTCCAATTCTGTCTTTTAAGGCTTTCAGGTTTGATGACGTAAAAAGGGGGAGTAAGCCTGCACTTTCTTCCCAGAACTTTCTTGATCTTGCTCCCATCAAGCACCATCCGACAAAGAACTACATCGATAGGTTTAGATCCCAAAGAGTGATAGCAACTCCAAAAGTCTCCAAAATATAAATAAATAAAATAATAATAATAATAAATAAATAAATAAATAAATAAAAGCCCCCAAAAAAGTTTCAAGTGTCCAACATAAACCCAACTTTCCAAGTCTTCAAGGTATAACCACATTCCCGTTGAGTTTCCAAGATATGTATCACATTGTGAGTTATCAATCCAGAACCCACATTTCAAGTATTCAAAGTAAAACCAACTTACAAAGTCTCTTAAGGATAACTCATTTACTGATTTTTTCAAAATTTGTGAGTCTCCAAGGTAGGCCCCATATTTAGAACCATCTTGGCAGAACCCTTTTCCTGAGTCTCCAAGGTAGTTATTTAAACCATCAAGGCAGAACTCATTTACTGATTTTTTCAAAATTTGTGAGTCTCCAAGGTAGGCCCCATATTTAGAACCATCTTGGCAGAACCCTTTTCCTGAGTCTCCAAGGTAGTTATTTAAACCATCAAGGCAGAACTCATTTACTGATTTTTTCAAAATTTGTGAGTCTCCAAGGTAGGCCCCATATTTAGAACCATCTTGACAGAACCCTTTTCCTGAGTCTCCAAGGTAGTTATTTAAACCATCAAGGCAGAACTCATTTACTGATTTTTTCAAAATTTGTGAGTCTCCAAGGTAAAACTTGTATTCTGGCTCATCAACGTATAACTTGTTCAGTGGGTATTGTCTTGATAACTCACAATGAGTACTATTGCTGTAAAACTCTTTTTCAGGATTTTGCTGGTCTCCAAGGTATAACTCTTTGGTTGGGTCATCAAGGACGAACTCGTTCTGTGGGTCTTGGTCGCTCATAAGGTCTTCAACCAAGCCAACAATTTCGCCCCAACTTGTAGCAAAAGCAGTATTTTCATTTCGTATTTCAGACACAATTTCCTGTGAGAGAAAATAATAATGTATTAATTAAGTTATTTAATTATTAAATGAGTATGCTTCAATCAAAGTTTGAAAATAGGAAAATAAAAAATCTTACCTCAATAGATAAGAGGTTTGAATCCAGTTCATCAACTTGAAGGTTTAGTTCCATAGAAGACAGAGAGTTCCAAGGAACACCAAAGTCATCCCACTCAAGGTCTTCAACCAAGCCAACAATTTCCCCCCAAGTTGTAGCAAAAGCAGTATTTTCATTTCGTATTTCAGACACAATTTCCTGTGAGAGAAAATAATAATGTATTAATTAAGTTATTTAATTATTAAATGAGTATGCTTCAATCAAAGTTTGAAAATAGGAAAATAAA
>NW_028223346.1:0-12000 GCF_056783735.1 Eptatretus burgeri
ATATGAGGAAATAAAGTTATATGACGCAAAACGTGCAGCTTAACATGTTTTAGAAAATAACGTCTTTGACTTTGATGCAATACAAAGTCGAGTCTGTAAATGTCTGGTGAAGCTAAAAAGGAGTTTTTGACTCTAAAACTAAGAAGCAATGTTGACATTTTGATGTTGGTCCGTCTGTCACAGGATGTGCAGGTGAATGGCAATGAGTAATCGTAGAAACTACACCCTATGGGGAGAGCAGACCCCTCTCCGGAGATCCGTGGCTTTCTGGACCACGCAGACCAGAGGGGAACGCAGACCAGAGGGGAACGGTGTATCAAACAGATTCTCGTGTCCTTTATAGGAGTTCATTTGATCACGCCAAGTTTATATACGAAACATCATCTTTGCTTTGCTGATTATGTGACCAAAATATGTTGATCTGTAGAAAGATAGTTTTTCGCAGAATTGCTTTTTTAATGAAGGGAAATGAGAATCCTCGAAGCTGCAGAGTGTACACAATTGAGAAACGTTGTTTTCAAGTTTTGTTTTATCGTCAAAATTGCCCTTGTAAGAAGATCAGGTGATTTTAGGGGGTGGTGGGGAGGGGTTGACATGTTATAATCAGTTTACCTAAACTATAGGTGGATGGAGTTTTGCACATTATTTACTGATTGAAAGGTCATTGATTGCAAATGAGAGGTCGAAATGCTTTAAAGGTTTCGCCCGAATACATCCATAAAGGTAGTAGGTTGTAGACAGCAATCGCTCAGGGTAGGTAGTACTACCGTTCTGACTTTGGAGCGTAAAAGTGGTGCCCGGAACCATCTTACACTCCTGTGAAGTGTGTAACATGTCAAGATTGCTGGTCTTACTTTCTGTCTCACTCAAACTGTAACTCCCAGGCCAGCTTTAATCTCTCTTTCTTGCAACCAAACTTCGTACACTTTTCAAACAAACATCATACACTTTTCAAAGAAACATCGTACACTTTTCAAACAAACCGTATACTTTTCAAACAAACATCATACACTTTTCAAACAAACATCGTACACTTTTCAAACAAACATCGTACACTTTTCAAACAAACATCATACACTTTTCAAACAAACATCATACACTTTTCAAACAAAGATCATACACTTTTCAAACAAACATCATACACTTTTCAAACAAACATCGTACACTTTTCAAACAAACATCGTACACTTTTCAAACAAACATCATACACTTTTCAAACAAACATCATACACTTTTCAAACAAACATCGTACACTTTTCAAACAAACATCATACACTTTTCAAACAAACATCGTACACTTTTCAAACAAACATCATACACTTTTCAAACAAACATCGTACACTTTTCAAACAAACATCATACACTTTTCAAACAAACATCATACACTTTTCTAACAAACATCATACACTTTTCTAACAAACATCATACACTTTTCAAACAAAACAAACATTTTTCAAACAAACATCGTTAACTTTTCAAACAAACATCATACACTTTTCTAACAAACATCATACACTTTTCAAACAAAACAAACATTTTTCAAACAAACATCGTTAACTTTTCAAACAAACATCATACACTTTTCAAACAAACATCATACACTTTTCAAACACACATCATATACTTTTCAAACATCGTACACTTTTCAAACAAACATCATACACTTTTCAAACAAACATCATACACTTTTCAAACACACATCATATACTTTTCAAACATCGTACACTTTTCAAACAAACATCATACACTTTTCAAACAAACATCATACACCTTTCAAATAAACATCATACACTTTTCAAACAAACATCATACACTTTTCAAACAAATATCATACACTTTTCTTACTCACTCGTTTTACTCCTCACTTTACATTCTCTATCTTTTATTTCTCTTCATTTCAGGCCTGGCCTCGATGAGGACTATTTCGTCCGTGACTGCGCCTTCAACATTGAAAAAAAAATGTTTGACATATTCTGGAAGATGTAAATGTTTTTGGGCCAATCTGTCAGAGGTGAAGAATCACTGGAAAAAATTAAAAATTCTCATATCTGGATCCAGATCAGGATCTTCACAAAAATCTAATCAATTTGTCCTTGTCACACACCAACCCGTCTAACAAGTTTCATCTGAATCTGTTCATAACTTTTTGAAATATCCTGCTCACAAACAAAACAACCAAACAAACAGACAGGGGCGAATACATAACCTGCATCCATCTTTACTGGTTTAGGTAATAATGGGGAAAAATCAAGGACTCTTTAAAAAAAAACCACAAACAAAGCTTGAGCGACTACTTTGTGGCTTTATTATTGCATTACAATAGATATACGAGAGCAATGGAATATGCTAATTTCAGAAATTACAAAGCTTGTAGTTGTGAAATGCTATCACAGCAATGAATATCCAGGAATGCAAACAACAGGTATAACATCGTACTTTAAAAGCCTTTCAATTGCTTGAATGCTGCTCATTAGTCCCCGTGATACATGGTGTAGGCTAATGGGTGACATACTGGCAGGACCTTCCAATGGCCTAATAGACACATAAGTTCTTAGCCTAAAGGTGGTAAAAATTCTGTATTCCATTACAGCATGCACACTTGTCAGAATGTAGTTAAACATCTCCATCATTCTTCAGTGCATCTCAGAGCTCTCAACGGTAATATTACGTGGCTGCGGCCTTGAATTCCTCCTGTCCTGTGATGTATTTCTCCACCACTATTATATCCATTTAAATATTTATTTGGTACTGCTTTCATCATTCGGCTTTTCAGCAGTGGCAGTGAAACAGGTTGCTTCGTGTGCAAGCAACATGCCACTGCAAGTGTACGCGCGCACATCCAAATATATCCAAATACGTACACATGGATTGGCATGATAGCCTAAGACGTATGCACACTCGCCTCTAAGCTGTCTCACATGGGTTTCAATCTCAGTCGAGCTATAAACTGTCATCCTGGTGGTACGCAGGTAAAGTGATGCATCAATGTGCGCACTGTCGCTCAGATAGACATTAAATGGGGCGTCCCATTTGCTGGCATTAGTTAGCGGACCTTAAAGATCCCACAGTGTATTTCGCGAAGATCCGGCGAGCTATCTCCAACACATTGAACAAATTCCAATTTCCTGCCATGAATTCCACTGGGAAGGTAGCGGCAAACATTCCAGTGCAATCCTTGCTGTGAGGATGCTTTGTTTGCCTTCTCGTAGAGCAGCAGAAGAAAAAGATTGGAATTTATACGTAACCATTAAATTATCACACAGGCTGGGGAGTACACCCCCAGAATTGATGAGTGATTGGTTGAATTGACGGTGCAAGGCAGGCATGATGACGTCAACCAATCATCTCGTCCGTTTACAACGATCACTCAACCTGGCGGGATCTTCCCGCCAAATGACAAATAAAGATGGCAATCACATGCTTTCAAGAATCATTTAATTAAAATGATGTCGGCATTTTACACAAACATAATGAAACAATTGTGTTTAACTAAAAACATCCGTTCCCTATTGGAATGGCAAAGGGATAGGAGAGCTTGAAGTTGGAGGTGGCTCGCCCAACTTCACAGAATATTTGAGTCCACACCCCAAGTACAACCACCAGGTTTCAATGCATTTCTTCCCATAAACAAAGAAACTGACACATAAGGTTCAATGCCTCCCTCCAACCCTCCCCCAACCCCGCATCTATGACGACTAGTTTTTGTTATACAGTACTACAACACAGATAATTGGCATATTTTAGAATGATATGTACAACTTCCAGGAGTACGATATATTTTTTAGTGATAACATCCAGTTTTCAAGTTACTCTGACCAGGGGCACAGGTGTGCATTGGCAATAATTCATCCACTTCAACACAAAAGTAAAAATCGAAGTTGGAGAACGCCATCCCACCTTAGTACAAAGTTTCCAGCACACCCAGAGTGAACACAACTTTTCAACTTATTTTGTCGAGCAGTTTCAGAGTGCATAAAATACAGAACACATATGTGA
The DNA here is from genome assembly GCF_056783735.1 of Eptatretus burgeri. Lineage (NCBI taxonomy): Eukaryota > Metazoa > Chordata > Myxini > Myxiniformes > Myxinidae > Eptatretus > Eptatretus burgeri. Next base: position 3,997 of record NW_028223346.1, read on the forward strand.
ATTGGACAAGTAGTTTTTGATTCCGTTAGGTACAAAGAGGTACTATTATAATAATGTAAACTGCAGAGACTTGTAATACACTCTCCCACCAGGAGCAGCGCAACAAGGCACACGTTTACATCAAAAATTTGCATCATCTCCTCCTCCCAAATCCCTGCGAATATTAATTATTTTTCATGGTTAAAATCTTCCCAGAGATACCCCAAGTACAACCACCAAATTTCAACTCATTCCGTCCAGCGGTTTAGGAGTGTATACAAATCAAACCGACACACCACGTACCACACACACACACAAACCAAATTACAAGCCGGTGGGCGGCCAATGGTCGCCGAGCATCCGATGACCTTTGACCCTGATCTGAGTTAATCTAGTATTAAGTACTTACGAAATTGCAATCGAATCAGTTGACCCATTGTATGAGCAAGGGGGCTTTGAATGGTCATTTTGCCCGAACGATGCACTCATTGATCTTTGACCCCTGACTAAGCAGAGATAGGTCAATATGTCCTGAAGCAAAGTTGTAGTACTCATAGAGTACTATGTACCTATGAACTTTCATTCGTATCGGTTAATCCGTGTTGGAGCAAGGTGCCTTGAATGGTAATTTCGCCCGAAAAATGCACTTATTGACCTTTGACCCCTGACCTACTCGAGATAGGTCATTATGCAAATGAGCAAAGTTGTAGTACTCATTACGGTCTATAAGCATGTAAAGATTCATTCGATTTGGTTCAACCGTCTTGGAGCGAGTGCACTTTGAATTTTTAGCGGGAAGGCTCAATGGCCCTCGGACTCCCAAGTTGAGGGGGTGACCATTTGGTAACTATAAGATATAGAAAACCAGAGAGTTGGTGTCAAAGCCACCCAATGCTCGCCTGTTTATACATTTATCGTTTTTAAAAGACGTCTAATAATATTTTTTATAAAGTATTGCAAGTGAAGACTGATGCAAATAATTTTAAAGAAATGTATGTATTTGTATATTGTAATCAGTAAAAAATAGTGTGGTAGATAAAAACATAAGAAAGGAAATAACTTGCACCAAAAACTTTCACCTTTTCACCCTGACGCTCATGCCGGGGGTATCGCCATAGCTCACTTTTCTTCGAACAGGCGAGCTAAAAATGGATGTCATATAGCGGATAGAGAATCACCTTAAGATTATGCATACCAAATCTCATCGAGTTCCATCTGCTGATAACTACTCGGTATCAATTTGAATGAAAAGTACCGAAAATGCGGTTTGATATCGGAAATCTCCAAAGTTCGAGGGGGCGCTATGGGTGAACAAAGATATAAATCGAAAATCCGGCTCGATCGTTTGTGCACAATGCATTCCAGATGATTAGTGTGAATTTTCATGACCATAACACTAGGAGGAGTAGCATTTGGTGCGAAGGCACCTCCAGCTCTTGCATATTATCGATTTTTGCCCTTTGACCCCTGACCTAAGCAATATCGGTCAATATGTCCTGAGGCAAAGTTGTAGTACTCATTGCGTGCTATGAACCTGCAAAGTTTCATTCGGATCGATTCAATCACCTGGTCGCAAGGGGGCCGCCAATTTTCGGGCATACCCCATTTGTAGGGGGCGCTGCGGGTAAACTATTCGATATATCACAAAAACCAGAATATATTTGGTAGAGCATCACCTGCAGATGATGCATGCCAAATTACATAAGCCTAGGTGGGATAATGGCTTTCGGAATTGATTTCGCGTGAACGGTACCGATTTAAGGTTTTTCGGCTGTTGCTAGGGAACCAAAGCGTCCCTAGCAACCATCACAATTTCCAAAGCACGAGGTCATAAGATGTATCTACCACCCGAGTGTGGTCAAAATCGGCCCACGTTTACTACCAATTCTGCTGATGACAAACGAACAAACATCCAAACAAACATCCAAACAAGCAGTCATAGACTGGTACTTACAAAATCCTCAACTTGACCTCTGACCTTGTCTAATAAAAGCTGTCTCTAGAGAAGGTAGCGAAGCAAACCAGAAGTTTCTACGATGAGTCTGTACCAAACCATCAAAAATCGAATGTTTGACCTCACTGTGACCTTGACCTTTGACCGATTTTGACCAAAATCTAATCAGCGCGAGCTATCACCCTCCTGAATCACCTGGTGAAATTTGACATTGGTAGCTTCTTCCGTTCTCGAGTTATCGTGTTTTGGATGTTTGACCTCACTGTGACCATGACCGATGACCGATTTTGACCAAAATCTAATCAGCGCAAGCCATCACCCTCCTGAATCACGTGGTGTAATTTGACATTGGTAGCTGTGGTGAATTGAGGTGAATTGAGGGACATGACGCGGGATCACATGTTGTGCGTCTCGCGTATAAGGGGAGGTCTCTGCGGCACGAGTGGTTGTCCCCGGGGCATTGCCATTTACATCGGCTGTTCACTTGATGCTCGTTAACTGAAGGTGCTCATTGACTGGTGAGAATGGAGATTATATCGAACTCCGTGCTTACGCGGATTTATTCTGCAATGATTAATCGCACATGTATACGTTACTGCTTATGTACTCCTAGCTGAACCTGTATTCCCCGGTGTGCCCGTAGAAGCGGCTCCAATCAAATGGAATAAAGCCTAAACTCTGAAGGTTCATCTCTCGCTCTCATTTCAATTTATTCCATTTAATTTTCTCGGCTCTCTCAACCAACGATGGACAAGATCTACAAACCAGAGAGGTTCGACGCAGACCCAAACGCGACTGACGCAGAAATGAAATGGTCGCATTGGTTCTGTTCCTTCTCACACTATCTGACCATCATCGAGGAAGGAGCCGACAAATTTGCCGCTCTCGTGAATCATGTCTCGCCCAGCGTGTACAGGCTCTTCTCGGAGTGCGACACTTACGAAGCAGCGATTGACGTGCTGCAGGCGCTCTACGTGAAGCCCAAGAACGAGGTATACATACGACATCTTCTCAACACACGCAAGCAAGCAGCCGGGGAGACAATCGATCAGTTCCTGCAAGCTCTGAATCAGCTAGGAAAAGACGGCAGCTTCCGGGCCGTAAGCGCCGAGGAACACCGAAAGGAAGCCACACGGGAGGCATTCATCCAAGGACTCAGATCAGCCCACATACGGCAACGCTTACTAGAGAAAGCGCAACCCACTCTTGACAAGGTAGTCGATCAGGCACGAGCGATGGATACGGCTCAGCAGCAATCTGAGTCATTTGGGACACCGATGCTGCTAATGAACGCTGCTACGGTGGGAACTCAAGGAACCCCACTGGCACAGACACAGCCAGACATAGGGGATGGAGAAACACCCGAGGAGCCGGATACCCAGGCCACGTCAAACTCCTCAGCAACTGCTCCGGTTGGTAAATGCTTCTTTTGTGGGTACAAAAGGCATCCTCGTCAAAAATGTCCCGCCAGAGATGCCACATGCATGAATTGCGACAAGAAAGGGCATTATGCCAGGGTATGTAAATCTACTCTAAGGAGAAATAAACCCACTTCTGCGGCTCTCTACTCGCAGAATAAATTAACTGCAGCCTCCCGGGGAATCTATCCAAGGCTATCATCAACGTACGAATTAACGGGCATATGGCTGAGGCACTGATTGATACCGGTAGCTCTGAAAGTTTCGTCAACAGCTCGCTAGTGAAGGGCAGGAAATGGGTAATCCACCCGACTGACAATACGGTATGCATGGCCGCCACCTCACTACAATCCCGCGTACGAGGGTACTGCAATGTTGAATTGGACGTAAAGGGTACACGCATCGGGATGTAAGGGTACTGGTGCTTCGTGATTTGTGCGCAGACGTAATTCTGGGTCATAATGTCCTCAAGCAGCACACGAGCGTCGAAATACCCTTTGGAGGAAGCAAGCCTCGTCTAATTTTAAATGCGTTGACCACCGCGGAGGTGACGTCCCCCCAGCTGTTCGCTAACTTGTCGCCGGTCTGCAAACCGATAGCGATCAAATCACGGCGATATACCACTGCTGACATGAATTTCATTACTTCGGAAACCAAGCGATTACTGGAAGAGGGAATTATAGAACCGAGCGATTCGCCATGGCGCGCACAGGTGTTAGTAACCAGCAGTCAGAACCATAAGAAACGAATGGTTGTCGATTATTCCCAAACGGTCAATCGCTTCACCCAACTCGACGCCTACCCCCTGCCGCGCATAGATGAGATGGTCGAACGCGTGGCCAATTATAAGGTATTCAGTACCATCGACTTGCGAAGCGCCTATCATCAAATTCCCATCCGAGAGGAAGACAAACCTTACACTGCATTCCAGGCAGGGAGGCGCCTCTACCAATTCAGGAGAATACCTTTCGGTGTCACGAATGGGGTAGCTTGCTTCCAACGGGTTATGGACGACATCATCTCAGATGAAAACCTCAAAGACACTTTTGTTTACGTGGATAATGTCACAGTGTGCGGTAGGGATCAGAGGGAACATGATAGGAATCTGGACAGATTCTTGAGCATTGCTAGAAAATATAATCTGACTCTCAACTACGAGAAATGCGTATTCTCGGCAAGGTCAATTGACCTTCTCGGCTACACGATAGCCGACGGCACAATTAAGCCTGATCCTGAGCGATTGCGCCCGCTCCGTGAGCTTCCACCACCTCAGGACTTGCAGACAATGCGCCGGGTGATCGGGATGTTCGCTTACTATGCGAGATGGATTTCGCAATACTCCGAGAAAATACATCCCCTAGTGCATTGCAAAAACTTTCCACCAGATGCCGCTGTTGTAAGAGCTTTCCACAACCTCAAGGATGATATCAGTAAGTCCGTGGTTTTATCGATCGACAGCTCGGTGCCCTTCGTGGTGGAAACCGACGCTTCAAATCACGCCATAGCTGCTACACTTAATCAGTCTGGGCGGCCGGTCGCGTTCTTCTCGAGAACTCTCTCTAGAAGCGAACAGAGACACTCAGCGATAGAGAAGGAAGCGTACGCCATCGTTGAAGCGCTGCGGAAATGGAGACATTATTTACTGGGAAACCACTTCACGCTCGTTACGGACCAACGATCCGTGGCATTCATGTTTGATGGGAAAAATAACGGGAAAATTAAGAATGAAAAAATTATGAGATGGCGGATAGACCTAGCTTGCTACAGTTACGACATTGTTTACCGGCCCGGGAAAGAAAACCCTGCTGCAGATACCTTCTCTCGGGTCTACAGTTCGGCAACAATCAGTCAGGCTTTGCAAGACCTCCATGTGTCTCTGTGCCACCCGGGGGTAACCAGGATGGCACATTTCGTGCGCAGACAAAATCTTCCCTATTCTGTTGAAGATATTAAACAAATGAATGCTTCATGCCCTGTTTGTGCTGAACTAAAACCCAGATTCTTTGGCGCGGCATCTGGCAGACTGATCAAGGCCACTTCCCCCTTCGAGAGACTAAATATCGACTTCAAAGGGCCCCTGCCGACCGAAACAGACAACAGATACATATTCACCGTTGTTGATGAATATTCAAGGTTCCCTTTCGCATTTCCGTGCTCGGATATGACCTCGGGCACTGTCGTGAAATGTCTCTCTGACCTCTTCGCTATGTTTGGGAGACCTTCGTACATACATTCAGACAGAGGGCCGTGTTTCATGTCGGCCGGGCTAAAACAATTCCTACTAGAGCTCGGCATAGCAACTAGTCGAACGACGGGTTACAACCCACAGGGAAACGGGCAGGTGGAACGGTATAATGGAGTTATTTGGAAAGCCGTAACTCTGGCGCTGAAATCGAGAGGACTGGGCCCCGAGCGGTGGGAGGTTACCCTTCCCGACGCTCTGAATTCCATACGCTCTTTGCTCTGCACGTCCACCAATGCCACTCCTCACGAACGAATGTTTACTCACCAACGACGTTATGTTGACGGTCAAACGGTGCCCAACTGGCTGACCCATCCCGGTACAGTGTTCATGAAACGCCCGGTACGACAAAGCAAGTATGAACCCCTGGTGGAGGGGGTCGAACTCATTGACACTAATCCAGAGTATGCTCATTTCAGGCTCCCGGATGGCAGGGAGACCACTGTGTCGGTTCGCCATCTGGCTCCCTCAGGTACTCCTCCCGCAGGTACACCACCTTCTGGCACTCCTCCTTCTGACATTTCCCCCCCAGGAACTCCGCCGGGCGACGGGGCTGCCGCGTTCCACCCGAGAGCGATCGAGGAGTCATCCCCGGCACAAGTCGAGGCTCACCAAGAGGATCGGGAGTCTCCCTCAAGTGAAACTGCCGTTTACTCCCGGAGAGGTCGACGAATAAGGCCCCCTCGACGACTCAATCTGTAAAGGGGATTAACGGCATTCTCGCTGCTCATGCTACTATATGCCCATTATATCATATATCGATGCTCATTTCCATGCTCCTACAACTCAAAATAATCACTGCTTGGCATGTATGCTTCTGTAGACCTATTAGTCCGCGTTGCTTGAAATGTATACTCCTATAGTGCTAAAGCAATCATGTTGTGTAAGATGGGCCCCTAGTTACATTTTAAAGGTGGGGAGAATGTGGTGAATTGAGGTGAATTGAGGGACATGACGCGGGATCACATGTTGTGCGTCTCGCGTATAAGGGGATGTCTCTCTGCGGCACGAGTGATTGTCCCCGGGGCATTGCCATTTACATCGGCTGTTCACTTGATGCTCGTTAACTGAAGGTGCTCATTGACTGGTGAGAATGGAGATTATATCGAACTCCGTGCTTACGCGGATTTATTCTGCAATGATTAATCGCACATGTATACGTTACTGCTTATGTACTCCTAGCTGAACCTGTATTCCCCGGTGTGCCCGTAGAAGCGGCTCCAATCAAATGGAATAAAGCCTAAACTCTGAAGGTTCATCTCTCGCTCTCATTTCAGTAGCTCCTTCTGTTCTCGAGTTATCGTGCCTACAAACACACACACACACACACACACACACACACACACACACACACACACACACACACACACACACACACACACACACACACACAAGCCGGTAGGCGGACATGGGTAGTCGCCTACCCAATAGAACCTGACGCGATGGGCCCGTTCGATGGGGAATGACCTGAGGATTAAGCACAAGAAAATTCATGATTCTAGCTTCAAGGGTTAATGCTGCAGATTGTTTTTTCGTTAAAATACCCCCCACATTTAGAGGTTTTTTGGCCGTTGCTAGGCAACGGAGGGGTCCATAGCAACGGTTCTTTCTCACACGTAACTAGGACATACCATTAACCAAACATACCAGTTTCATGTATATCTGACTCATAGTCTCTGAGATATAACGAACTTCGTTTTTTTAGTTTTCGACCAGGGTTCATTCAAAGTCTATCCTCTCCGACATTTTTCATAGGATCCAGCTGGAAATTTTTGACAATATGGCTGAATATACTGCCCACAGTCGCTCGTGGCCCGATTTTTGATTTTCGAAAAAATAATTTTTTAATGATTTTTCATAAATTTCAAAGTCCCGTTGCTAGGCAATGGTGGTGTCCATAGCAACGGTTCTCATTTGCAAACAACTAGGTCATGGTATGAACCTACCAACCAAGTTTCATCGAAATCGCCATTGTATTAACGGAGCACTGGACCGAACAGAGGGACAGACAGACAGACAGACAGACAGACAAACATAGACAGAAAAAGTGATAAGAAGGGAAGAACAAATTTCAAAAAAAATTTTTTGAAATTGTTTTTTTTTCTGACTCGCTCGACTACCCAACACACAAACACACTAACAGATGATGGAAGTCATCAATATACTTACGAAATCTTTAGCTTTCGTAAGTAACAAGCAGTCATAGACTGGTACTTACGAAATCGTCAACTTGACCTCTGACCCTGTCTAATAAAAGCTGTCTCGAGAGAAGGTAGCGATGCAAACCAGAAGTTTCTACGATGATTCTGTATAAAACCATCAAAAATCGAATGTTTGACCTCACTGTGACCTTGACCTTTGACCGATTTTGACCAAAATATAATCAGTGCTAGCCATCACCCTCCTGAATC
>NW_028223347.1:5000-12000 GCF_056783735.1 Eptatretus burgeri
CTTTTTGTGTAAATTGCATTGTGTTTTTCTTTTCTGTGTGCATTTGGTGGAATTGTATATGTGTGCTTCCCGTGTGCCACGAATAAATGTGCTTTATTATTGAACTGTTCTCCCGCTTCGCTTCGTCTTTTCCCCTATTGAATCCCCATCTTGCTTCACGTAAAGGGTTGGTAGTGGGCTGAATACGCCCGATAATTAATCGAACCGTCGAGGTCGACGATAACACCGCTCGGTTATTCTGATAGTACGGAACGGGTCGCTTAAGTGGCCCGTGTCCGAAGTCGACCTGCGGCGAGGTGCGATCGCCCGGTCTACCCTCCGCGTGGGTACTTAGGTAGGTCGACCCGGCGAGCAACCCTATCCCACGCGGGGGCTGATTGGCTCGATCGCGGTGAGACCGAAAGGTCCACCCGTGACTGGTTCCCGGCGTTAGTCCGAGAGGGTCACGACTGGATTGTCCGTCCGGTGGGCGACGTGCCGCGATTCGAGTTACGTGGCCGTCAGCACGCCGGCGGGCGCGAACACCGCAACACTGGTGTCAGGAGTGGGATACAAACCCATCGCCCTCCTCACGGCACTGGTATCGGAGAACAGGAAAACGGGCTCTCCTGTCTCCGGCTAAATTCACGGGAATCGGTCCAGGGGTGAGAGAAGCGACCCCCGATTCCCTCCAAATTACGAGCGATTCAAATTAACCCTTTAAGAGAAGCAAGATGGCGTCTCAAGGCGAGCGGGAGCCGGGGGTATTAGAAATGTATATGTGTAGTAATGTAGAATCCATGGTCCAGGATGGAATCCCCGTGCAGGAAATGTTGATTGTGCAGGAACACGGACTCGCCCAACTGAACCCAGAGCCCGAAATGGGTGCGGCAGCGGCCGCGGTGTATGACACCTCCCCCCCCCCTCTCCACCAAAACCCTTCCCCAACCCTTGCCGAAACGGCTCAGCTGAGTGCATCCGACATGGCCCAGCTATGCACCATGCTGGCGGCAATGACAGCAAGGATGGATGCAAATACAAACGAAATGAAAGGCATGAACGAAAAGATGCATGCGGAAATGATCGAAAAGATGGATACAAACACAAATGAAATGAAAAACGAAATGAACAAGCAAATGGAAACGAATGCGCATGAAATGAAAAACAAAATGAAAGGCATGACCAAACAAATAATCGAAAAGATGGATGCAAACACAACTGAATTTATAAACGAAATGAAAGGCATGAACAAGCAAATGAAGGAAGAAACGAAAAAGCTGCGGGGTGAGACGCAGAACATGGGCCGATGCCTGCAGGCGGGCATGAAGGCCGTGACAAAGGAAATAATAATAGTTGAGACAAGGGAGGTAAAGGGTGAAGAGTTGGCAGAGACACGGGAGATAGAGGGTGAATTAGACGGGGTAAGTGACGCACACACGGAGGTAGTGGAGGACAATGGGGGTGAGCTGGCGGACTGGGTAGAGACCCAGTGCGAGCACCTGGATGGCCTCCTCCAGGAACGAGGGGAGGGAGTCTGCCCCCTTGAGGCGAGTCACGACCAGGTGAGTTCGGTCGTGCTTTGCGAGGTTGAGAGGAGGAGTGCTGTGGACGGGCGCACGGAGAGCTTGGGGGGTATAGAGGCCCCGGAGACCCTTGTGGGGACACGAATCCCCAGTGTGGTTGTCCCTGTGTGTGTGGTGCAAGGTGTGAGTGCGTCCCCGTGTGTGGAAGCGACCCCGTGTGTGAGTGGTGTGGTGGCGATGGTGCCAGAGTGCGTGCTTCCCAGCACGCCGGGTGTGGATGGGGCACCGTGTGTGAGTGAGGCCGTGTGTGTGAGTGAAACGGCCAGTATGAGTGAGGCACCACGTGTGAGTGGTGTGGTGGCGAGTGTGCCGGAGTGTGTGCTTCCCAGCACGCCGAGTGTGGATGAGGCACCGCGGGTGAGTGCCCCCGCGTGTGTGAGTGAGGCACGGAGTGCGAGTGAGGCACCACGGGTGAGTGCCCCCGCACACGTGAGTGAACGGCCGTGTGCAAGGTCGCTGTGTGCAAGGGAGACCGTGTGTGTGAGAGAGCGGTATGTAAGGGAGATGTCGGTGGGCATGCGGGAGCACGCAGCCGCGTCTCCCGGTGTGAATGTGATGGAGTGGACTGTGTGCGTCGTAACACGCAGGTGTGCGTGGGTGGAATGGAGGCGACGACGGCGACATGGGAGGAACGAAAGCCGGGTAGCGGCTGTGGTCGTTTCGCGGACCGTGCCGGGTTCACCCAGCAGTGAGTAGAGAACATTGTACTTTACGGTAATTCTACATATCGACGGTCCCCTGTGCCAGTGCACATGCGCAGCCTGACCCGGAGCCAGGGATGTTGTGGGTGTTTCAACCTGTTCAATACTTGTTTGATTATTGTCGTTCCACGCTAATAAAGTGGTCGAACAAATTGAACTCTGTTCTTATTTATAATCAAACAACTTGATGCAGTCGAGTAAAGATCGTCGGTGCTGAGGAGGACACGACTGGGTGAAAACGGACCACGAGAACGTCGACAGTGAGTTTGGATTTCTCGGGTACTGTACCCAATCTTCGCCCCCAGGACACTGTACACACGTGTGCATCACCGAAAATAGAACGTTTACTCCAGAATAACTGTTCCTATGGCGCCGGTGGAAGCAGAGTGCCCGATCGAGGGTTGTGACTATATGGCTACACACGCAGAGGCGGCAGTGGTGGCGGCCATGTTGAGTATACACGCCACTGTGCACGTCGCCGCCCCCAGGGCGGCGAGCTCGAATGCCAAGATGGAGAAACTCAAGCGTCCCTCCATAGCACTGGCCGGAACGGGCGAGGCCTGGTCATACTTCATAACCCGCTGGGGCGAATACAAAACAGGTACTAAGCTTGTCGGATCTGACATAGTCGCGCAGCTACTGGAGTGCTGTGAGGAGGAGCTGAGAAAGGACCTCACTCGCGCGGCGGGTCGGAGCCTCGTGGGCAGCGATGAAGAAGACGTCCTCGCCGCCATGAAGGCGCTCGCCGTCCGGACGGAGAACACGATGGTAGCTCGAGTGGCCCTGTCTAACATGCGGCAGGGACACGAGGAGCCCGTCCGGTCGTTCCACGCCCGCATCAAGGGGCAGGCGGACACGTGCAAGTATGAAATGAAGTGCACCAAGGCGGGGTGCGATCAGGTCAACGACTTCACCGAAGAGATATTGCGCAACGTGGTTGCCCGTGGCATCGCGGACCAAGCAATACAACTTGACCTACTCGGTGAGAAGAACCAGGACATGCCATTAAAGGACATGATAGAGTATATCGAGGCCAAAGAGTCTGGAAAACGCTCGGCATCGCGCCTGCTTGACACTCAGAGCACGGACGCAATCAGTAGTTCGTATCGGCGGGGAAAGCGACAGGACGTCCGCGCCAGAGTAGGAGCCAGGCCGGAAAAACGGAAGGCCAAGCCCGAAGGAGTATGCATCTACTGCGGCGAGGTGGGCCATGGCAAAATGCCTCAATGGCGCGCCAGACGCGCCGAGTGCCCCGGATACGGTAAAAAGTGCCGGAAGTGTGACCGCCAGAATCACCTCGACAAGGCGTGCCTGGGCGGCCGATCGGCAAGACCCCCATCTAAGGAGACCGACGGGATGTACGACGAGCAGACGGCAGCCTTCGTCGAGCTATGCACGGTCACCATGGCCAGCACAGAGGACGAAATGCGCACGCTTCCCTCGCTCACCACCTGTACGATGATATGTGCGATAAGTGGATGAAACGCATATCCGACCCGCAGCCATACGTCAACCTCACTCTCACCAACAAGCGCGAGGATTACAAAGCGCTGGGTTTTAACCTCCTGAAACACACCCGCGCGGTAACCCTACCCGCTATGGCAGACACGGGGTGCCAGAGCTGCCTGATCGGCATTAAAGTCGTCCAACAAATGGGCCTGAGTACCGAGGACCTCATACCTGTATCCATGACCATGAAGGCCGCAAACAACAGAGGAATTCGTATCCTCGGAGCCGTGGTAGTCAGATTCGCCGGTAACAGTGACGACGCTCGGAGATTGGAGACGCGCCAAATCGCGTATGTGACGGACTCTTCAGACCGCATATTCCTCTCCCGCGCGGCCTGCATGGACCTGGGAATGATCTCGGACAGATTCCCGACACTCGGAGAGGTGAATCTGACGACCTCGGAATTGTGCGACTGCCCGCGACGCGCGGAGCCGCCGACCAAGCCGACCGCACTCCCCATGCCAGCGACCGAGGCCAACAGAGAGGCACTACAGTCACATTTACTCAGGATGTATGCTCAGAGCACATTCAACACGTGCCCACACCAGCCACTACCGAGAATGACCGGCCCGCCACTACGTCTTATGCTCAGTGAGAACGCGACACCGGTTGCCCATCACACTCCCATCTCCGTGGCCATACATTGGCAAGATGAGGTAAAAGCAGGCCTCGACCAGGACGTTCGGCTTGGCGTGTTGGAGGAAGTACCCGTCGGCACGCCGGTGACATGGTGTCACCGCATGGTAATTTGCGCGAAAAGAATGGCAAGCCGCGACGCACCGTCGACTTTCAGGCCTTGAACAAGCATGCGTTCCGCGAGACCCACCACACCCAATCCCCGTTCCACCAGGCGAGACGCGTACCTAACGGGAAGCGCAAGACAGTATTCGACGCATGGAACGGTTACCATAGCGTCCGCCTACACGAGGACGACCGCCACAAGACGACCTTCATCACTCCATGGGGGCGCTACCGGTACCTATCTGCCCCACAAGGGTATATGGCATCGGGGGACGGTTACTCACGACGATACGATGAGATCGTCGCGGACATTGGTAACAAGACCAAGTGCGTAGATGACACGCTCCTATGGTCAGACACGATTGAGGGGAGCTACTTCCAGGCAGTCCAATGGCTGGATATATGCGGCCGGAATGGAATCATCCTCAACCCGGAGAAGTTTGTCTTCAGCGCACCCACGGTGGACTTCGCGGGCTTCACCATCACCATGACCGACGTGCGACCGTGCAGCCGCTACCTGGAAGCAATCCACGATTTCCCACAACCGCGTAACATCACCGACGTCAGATCGTGGTTCGGGCTTGTCAACCAGGTGGCATACGCCTTTAGTATGGCCGAACGAATGCAGCCATTCCGGAAGCTCCTGAAAAGTGGAGAACGCTTCCAGTGGTCCATGGAGTTAGAGGACATATTCCGCGAGTCGAAAGACGTGATCGTACAAGAAATCGAACACGGTGTCCGCATATTTGACAAAACTAAGCCAACATGCATCGCCACGGACTGGTCGAAGGAGGGAATCGGATTCTGGTTGCTTCAAAAGCACTGCCGATGCGTGCCAGTTAGACCATTCTGCTGCACTGATGGATGGAAAATAACCCTGGTCGGCAGCAGATTTACACACGCGGCAGAATCCAGATACGCGCCCATAGAGGGCGAGGCTCTCGCAGTCGCGGACGCCTTGGACAAAGCGCGCTACTTCGTACTGGGCTGCGAGAACCTGATCGTTGCGGTAGACCACAAACCACTGCTGAAACTCCTTTCGGACAGAGCACTTGACGACATACCCAACCCCCGCCTCAGGAACCTCAAGGAGAAGACCCTGCGTTATCGCTTCCGCATCATACATTTCCCGGGAATGAAGAACAAGGCGGCAGATGCCATGTCGCGCAGGCCAGTTGGCACCACGCGACCTCCACTCATGAACCTTCCAGATGACAATGCCACCATAGCGACCCACCTCCAACCAAGCACGCACACCGACGTCCTGTCCCTCCTACGCCAAACTGAGCCGGAGTATGACGACGACGTCGAGGACAACCTGGCATGGTGTGCCGCGGGCCTCGAATCATTGCGATCAGTAACATGGGATCGCGTCAGGGAAGCCACCAGCAGCGATGGCGATATGCACATATTGGAGGGAATGACAATGAACGGCATCCCCGACTCAAAAATCGAGATGCCAGAGACAATTCGCGACTATCACCAGTACCGCGAGAACATTACATCGACAGATGGAGTGATCCTATACAAGGACCGAGTAGTCATACCACCCTCACTCCACGGCGATGTGCTGAGCGCCCTACACGCTGCCCACCAGGACGTATCAATGATGACCGCCCGCGCAGAATCCTCTGTATTCTGGCCAGGCATGTCGGCCGACATCAGCGCCACTCGGAAAAACTGCGAACACTGCCACCGGATGGCACCATCACAGCCTGGAGCGCCACCAACTCCACCTATTCCGGTCGTTTACCCCTTTCAGGCAGTGTGCTCGGACTTCTTTGTACACAGGGGTGCACACTACCTTGTGACAGTGGACAGATACTCGAACTGGCCGATCATCTCAAAGTCGACGGGTGGCGCCGCCGGACTCATAAACCACTTACGTCGCGCCTTCGTGACGTACGGGACACCAGAAGAGCTCGTGTCGGATGGGGGACCGGAGTTCACCTCCACCGAGACCAGGTCATTCCTGCACAGATGGGGCGTACACCACCGCTTGTCATCGGTGGCCTTCCCTCACAGCAACTGTCGCGCGGAGATTGGAGTTAAGACAATGAAACGACTTATCACGGACAACACCAGCCCGCAGGGAGAACTTGACACTGACGCTGTGCAGAGAGCGATACTACAATATCGTAACACGCCTGACCCTGACACGAAGATCTCCCCGGCAATGTGTGTCTTCGGCCGCCCGATACGCGATTTCATCCCAATTATCCCCGGGAAGTACAGACCGCACGACACTTGGCATGAGACCCTGAAAGCGAGGGAGGAGGCCCTCCGCAAACGTCATATCCGCACAGCCGACACCTGGGCAGAACACACCAAACGCCTTCCGCCACTTGCTGTAGGGGACCAAGTCCGCGTACAGAATCAGACAGGATTCCACCCAAAAAAATGGGACAAGACAGGCAGTATCGTGGAGGTACGCCAACACGACCAATACGTGATCAAGATCGATGGCTCGGGCAGAGTCACACTTCG
>NW_028223348.1:2500-12000 GCF_056783735.1 Eptatretus burgeri
ATATATATATATATATATATATATATATATATATATATATATATCGCATATATATATATATATATATATATATATATATATATATATATATATATATATATATATATATATATATATCGCATATATATATATATATATATATATATATATATATATATATATATATATATATATATATATCGCATATATATATATATATCGCATATATATATATATATATATATATATATATATATATATATATATATATATATATATATATATATATATATATATATATATATATATATATATATATATATATATATATATATATATATCGCATATATATATATATATATATATATATATATATATATATATATATATATATATATATATATATATATATATATATATATATATATATATATATATATATATATATATATATATATATCGCATATATATATATATATATATATATATATATATATATATATATATATATATATATATATATATATATATATATATATATATATATATATATATATATATATATATATATATATATATATATATATATATATATATATATATATATATATATATATATATATATATATATATATATATATATATATATATATATATATATATATATATATATATATATATATATATATATATATATATATATATATATATATATATATATATATCGCATATATATATATATATATATATATATATACGCATATATATATATATATATATATATATATATATATATATATATATATATATATATATATATATATATATATATATATATATATATATATATATATATATATATATATATATATATATATATATATATATCGCATATATATATATATATATATATATATATATATATATATATATATATATATATATATATATATATATATATATATATATATATATATATATATATATATATATATATATATATATATATATATATATATATATATATATATATATATATATATATATATATATATATCGCATATATATATATATATATATATATATATATATATATATATATATATATATATATATATATATATATATATATATATATATATATATATATATATATATATATATATATATATATATATATATATATATATATATATATATATATACGTATATATATATATATATATATATATATATATATATATATATATATATATATATATATATATATATATATATATATATATATATATATATATATATATATATATCGCATATATATATATATATATATATATATATATATATATATATATATATATATATATATATATATATATATATATATATATATATATATATATATATATATATATATATATATATATATATATATATATATATATATATATATATATATATATATATCGCATATATATATATATATATATATATATATATATATATATATATATATATATATATATATATATATATATATATATCGCATATATATATATATATATATATATATATATATATATATATATATATATATATATATATATATATATATATATATATATATATATATATATATATATATATATATATATATATATATATATATATATATATATATATATATATATATATATATATATATATATATATATATATATATATATATATATATATCGCATATATATATATATATATATATATATATATATATATATATATATATATATATATATATATATATATATATATATATATATATATATATATATATATATATATATATATATATATATATATATATATATATATATATATATATATATATATATATATATATATATATATATATATATATATATATATATATATATATATATATATTATATATATATATATATATATATATATATATATATATATATATATATATATATATATATATATATATATATATATATATATATATATATATATATATATATTATATATATATATATATATATATATATATATATATATATATATATATATATATATATATATATATATATATATATATATATATATATATATATATATATATATATATATATATATATATATATATATATATATATATATATATATATATATATATATATATATATATATATATATATATATATATATATATATATATATATATATATATATATATATATATATATATATATATATATATATATATATATATATATATATATATATATATATATATATATATATATATATATATATATATATATATATATATATATATATATATATATATATATATATATCGCATATATATATATATATATATATATATATATATATATATATATATATATATATATATATATATATATATATATATATATATATATATATATATATATATATATATATATATATATATATATATATATATATATATATATATATATATATATATATATATATATATATATATATATATATATATATATATATATATATATATATATATATATATATATATATATATATATATATATATATATATATATATATATATATATATATATATATATATATATATATATATATATATATATATATATATATATATATATATATCGCATATATATATATATATATATATATATATATATATATATATATATATATATATATATATATATATATATATATATATATATATATATATATATATCGCATATATATATATATATATATATATATATATATATATATATATATATATATATATATATATATATATATATATATATATATATATATATATATATATATATATATATCGCATATATATATATATATATATATATATATATATATATATATATATATATATATATATATATATATATATATATATATATATATATATATATATATATATATATATATATATATCGCATATATATATATATATATATATATCGCATATATATATATATATATATATATATATATATATATATATATATATCGCATATATATATATATATATATCGCATATATATATATATATATATATATATATATATATATATATATATATATATATATATATATATATATATATATATATATATATATATATATATATATATATCGCATATATATATATATATATATATATATATATATATATATATATATATATATATATATATATCGCATATATATATATATATATATATATATATATATATATATATATATATATATATATATATATCGCATATATATATATATATATATATATATATATATATATATATATATATATATATATATATATATATATATATATATATATATATATATATATATATATATATATATATATATATATATATATATATATATATATATATATATATATATATATATATATATATATATATATATATATATATATATATATATATATATATCGCATATATATATATATATATATATATATATATATATATATATATATATATCGCATATATATATATATATATATATATATATATATATATATATATATATATATATATATATATATATATATATATATATATATATATATATATATATATATATATATATATATATATATATATCGCATATATATATATATATATATATATATATATATATATATATATATATATATATATATCGCATATATATATATATATATATCGCATATATATATATATATATATATATATATATATATATATATATATATATATATATATATATATATATATATATATATATATATATATATATATATATCGTATATATATATATATATATATATATATATATATATATATATATATATATATATATATATATATATATCGCATATATATATATATATATATATATATATATATCGCATATATATATATATATATATATATATATATATATATATATATATATATATATATATATATCGCATATATATATATATATATATATATATATATCGCATATATATATATATATATATATATATATATATATATATATATATATATATATATATATATATATATATATATATATATATATATATATATATATATATATATATATATATATATATATATATATATATATATATATATATATATATATCGTATATATATATATATATATATATATATATCGCATATATATATATATATATATATATATCGCATATATATATATATATATATATATATATATATATATATATATATATATATATATATATATATATATATATATATATATATATATATATATATATATATATATATATATATATATATATATATATATATATATATATATCGCATATATATATATATATATATATATATATATATATACGCATATATATATATATATATATATATATATATATATATATATATATATATATATATATATATATATATATATATATATATATATATATATATATATATATATATATATATATATATATATATATATATATATATATATATATATATATATATATATATATATATATATATATATATATATATATATATATATATATATATATATATATATATATATATATATATATATATATATATATATATATATATATATATATATATATATATATATATATATATATATATATATATATATATATATATATATATATATATATATATATATATATATATATATATATATATATATATATATATATATATATATATATATATATATATATATATATATATATATATATATATATATATATATATCGCATATATATATATATATATATATATATATATATATATATATATATATATATATATATATATATATATATATATATATATATATATATATATATATATATATATATATATATATATATATATATATATATATATATATATATATATATATCGCATATATATATATATATATATATATATATATATATATATATATATATATATATATATATATATATATATATATATATATATATATATATATATATATATATATATATATATATATATATATATCGCATATATATATATATATATATATATATATATATATATATATATATATATATATATATATATATATATATATATATATATATATATATATATATATATATATATATATATATATATATATATATATATATATATATATATATATATATATCGTATATATATATATATATATATATATATATATATATATATATATATATATCGTATATATATATATATATATATATATATATATATATATATATATATATATATCGTATATATATATATATATATATATATATATATATATATATATATATATATATATATATATATATATATATATATATATATATATATATATATATATATATATATATATATATATATATATATATATATCGTATATATATATATATATCGCATATATATATATATATATCGCATATATATATATATATATATATATATATATATATATATATATATATATATATATATATATATATATATATATATATATATATATATATATATATATATATATATATATATATATATATATATATCGCATATATATATATATATATATATATATATATATATATATATATATATATATATATATATATATATATATATATATATATATATATATATATATATATATATATATATATATATATATATATATATATATATATATATATATATATATATATATATATATATATATATATATATATATATATATATATATTATATATATATATATATATATATATATATATATATATATATATATATATATATATATATATATATATATATATATATATATATATATATATATATATATATATATATATATATATATATATATATCGTATATATATATATATATATATATATATATATATATATATATATATATCGCATATATATATATATATATATATATATATATATATATATATATATATATATATATATATATATATATATATATATATATATATATATATATATATATATATATATATATATATATATATATATATATATATATATATATATATATATATATATATATATATCGCATATATATATATATATATATATATATATATATATATATATCGTATATATATATATATATATATATATATATATATATATATATATATATATATATATATATATATATATATATATATATATATATATATATATATATATATATATATATATATATATATATATATCGCATATATATATATATATATCGTATATATATATATATATATATATATATATATATATATATATATATATATATATATATATATATATATATATATATATATATATATATATATATATATATATATATATATATATATATATATATATATATATATATATATATATATATATATATATATATATATATATATATATATATATATATATATATATATATATATATATATATATATATATATATATATATATATATATCGCATATATATATATATATATATATATATATATATATATATATATATATATCGCATATATATATATATATATATATATATATATATATATATATATATATCGCATATATATATATATATATATATATATATATATATATATATATATATATATATATATATATCGCATATATATATATATATATATATATATATATATATATATATATATATATATATATATATATATATATATATATATATATATATATATATATATATATATATATATATATATATATATATATATATATATATATATATATATATATATATATATATATATATATATATATATATATATATATATATATATATATATATATATATATATATATATATATATATATATATATATATATATATATATATATATATATATATTATATATATATATATATATATATATATATATATATATATATATATATATATATATATATATATATATATATATATATATATATATATATATATATATATATATATATATATATATATATATATATATATATATATATATATATATATATATATATATATATATATATCGTATATATATATATATATATATATATATATATATATATATATATATATATATATATATATATATATATATATATATATATATATATATATATATATATATATATATATATATATATATATATATATATATATATATATATATATATCGTATATATATATATATATATATATATATATATATATATATATATATATATATCGCATATATATATATATATATCGCATATATATATATATATATATATATATATATATATATATATATATATATATATATATATATATATATATATATATATATATATATATATATATATATATATATATATATATATATATATATATATATATATATATATATATATATATATATATATATATATATATATATATATATATATATATATATATATATATATATATATATATATATATATATATATATATATATATATATATATATATATATATATATATATATATATATATATATATATATATATATATATATATATATATATATATATATATATATATATATATATATATATATATATATATATATATATATATATATATATATATATATATATATATATATATATATATATATATATATATATATATATATATATATATATATATATATATATATATATCGCATATATATATATATATATATATATATATATATATATATATATATATATATATATATATATATATATATATATATATATATATATATATATATATATATATATATATATATATATATATATATATATATATATATATATATATATATATATATATATATATATATATATATATATATATATATATATATATATATATATATATATATATATATATATATATATATATATATATATATATATATATATATATATATATATATATATATATATATATATATATATATATATATATATATATATATATATATATATATATATATATATATATATATATATATATATATATATATATATATATATATATATATATATATATATATATATATATATATATATATATATATATATATATATATATATATATATATATATATATATATATATATATATATATATATATATATATATATATATATATATATATATATATATATATATATATATATATATATATATATATATATATATATATATATATATATATATATATATATATATATATATATATATATATATATATATATATATATATATATATATATATATATATATATATATATATATATATATATATATATATATATATATATATATATATATATATATATATATATATATATATATATATATATATATATATATATATATATATATATATATATATATCGCATATATATATATATATATATATATATATATATATATATATATATATATATATATATATATATATATATATATATATATATATATATATATATATATATATATATATATATATATATATATATATATATATATATATATATATATATATATATATATATATATATATATATATATATATATATATATATATATATATATAATATATATATATATATATATATATATATATATATATATATATATATATATATATATATATATATATATATATATATATATATATATATATATATATATATATATATATATATATATATATATATATATATATATATATATATATATATATATATATATATATATATATATATATATATATATATATATATATATATATATATATATATATATATATATATATATATATATATATATATATATATATATATATATATATATATATATATATATATATATATATATATATATATATATATATATATATATATATATATATATATATATATATATATATATATATATATATATATATATATATATATATATATATATATATATATATATATATATATATATATATATATATATATATATATATATATATATATATATATATATATATATATATATATATATATATATATATATATATATATATATATATATATATATATATATATATATATATATATATATATATATATATATATATATATATATATATATATATATATATATATATATATATATATATATATATATATATATCGCATATATATATATATATATATATATATATATATATATATATATATATATATATATAT
>NW_028223349.1:0-12000 GCF_056783735.1 Eptatretus burgeri
TGTGGAGGCTTTTGTTTTAACCTCCAGGAAGAAACGTGTTCCCACATTCACCACAACATGAGAACCCCATTTACATTTCACGCCTCACCTTAACCTGGTCATACCTCGGGTGTGTATGATGACCAATCAGCTTGTTATCGCTGGTCAAGTCAGTCGTTCCTTTTTAACCGTTTTGTTGGAGTGCTTGATTGAGTGTTTAAAATCAAGAGAGCCACTTGGAGAGCGAGCACTCGACAAGCTGATTGCTAATGGAACACACTCATGGTTGTGGATCGGGTGGGGAATGTAAATTCGAATCACCAATCACTCCTTCATTGTTTAAACTTTGGATTTAAGATTGTTGTTCTCATCAAGGACTTGATTGGTCCCATTGTGGTAAATAAGGAATTCAGTTTGTAATTTGAAAAGTACATCAATTACGAGGGAAACTTGTTTATTAACTTGTTAATTTTACAAAATCTTCACTTTAACCAAACAATCACCGTTTGTATCCTCATCACACCTTTATTAGTTCATTGCTGTACTAATCGACCCTTTTAATATATGTTAGTGGGTGCACGACACACACCACAATCCATGAACAACACCGTTAAAACCATGACCCACAAACAACACCGTCTACACCACGAACCACCAACAACACCGCCTGCACCACGAACCACCAACAACACCGCCTGCACCACGAACCACAGACAACACCGTCTACACCACGTCCCGCAAACAACACCGTCTACACCACGTCCCGCAAACAACACCGTCTACACCACGTCCCGCAAACAACACCGTCTACACCACGTCCCGCAAACAACACCGTCTACACCATGTCCCGCAAACAACACCGTCTACACCACGTCCCGCAAACAACACCGTCTACACCATGTCCCGCAAACAACACCGTCTACACCACGTCCCGCAAACAACACCGTCTACACCACGTCCCGCAAACAACACCGTCTACACCATGTCCCACAAACAACACCGTCTACACCACGTCCCACAAACAACACCGTCTACACCACGTCCCACAAACAACACCGTCTACACCACGTCCCGCAAACAACACCATCAACACCACGTCCCACAAACAACACCGTCTTCATCATGACACACAACCAACACAGTCTACACCACATCCCGCAAACAACACCGTCTACACCACGTCCCACAAACAACACCGTCTACACCACGTCCCGCAAACAACACCGTCTACACCACGTCCCACAAACAACACCGTCTACACCACGTCCCACAAACAACACCATCTACACCACGTCCCACAAACAACTCCGTCTACACCACGTCCCACAAACAACACCGTCTACACCACGTCCCGCAAACAACACCATCAACACCACGTCCCACAAACAACACCGTCTTCATCATGACAAACAACCAACACAGTCTACACCACATCCCGCAAACAACACCGTCTACACCACGTCCCACAAACAACACCGTCTACACCACGTCCCACAAACAACACCGTCTACACCATGACACACAACCAACACAGTCTACACCACATCCCGCAAACAACACCATCTACACCACGTCCCACAAACAACACCGTCTCCACCACGTCCCAAAAGCAACACCGTCTTCACCACGTCCCACAAACAACACCATCTACACCATGACCCACAAACAACACCGTCCACACCACGTCCCACAAACAACACCGTCTTCACCACGTCCCACAAACAACACCATCTACACCACATCCCACAAACAACACCGTCTACACCACGTCCCACAAACAACACCGTCTACACCACGTCCCACAAACAACACCGTCTACACCACGTCCCACAAACAACACCATCTACACCACGTCCCACAAACAACACCGTCTACACCACGTCCCACAAACAACACCGTCTACACCACGTCCCACAAACAACACCGTCTACACCATGACCCACAAACAACACCGTCTACACCACGTCCCACAAACAACACCGTCTACACCACGTCCCAAAAGCAACACCATCTACACCATGACCCAAAAGCAACACCATCTACACCATGACCCAAAAACAACACCGTCTAAACCATGACCCGTAAACAACACCATCTTCACCACGTCCCACAAACAACACCGTCTACACCACATCCCAAAAACAACACCGTCTACACCACGTCCCACAAACAACACCGTCTACACCACGAACCACCAACAACACCGCCTGCACCACGAACCACCAACAACACCGCCTGCACCACGAACCACAGACAACACCGTCTACACCACGTCCCGCAAACAACACCGTCTACACCACGTCCCGCAAACAACACCGTCTACACCACGTCCCGCAAACAACACCGTCTACACCACGTCCCGCAAACAACACCGTCTACACCATGTCCCGCAAACAACACCGTCTACACCACGTCCCGCAAACAACACCGTCTACACCATGTCCCGCAAACAACACCGTCTACACCACGTCCCGCAAACAACACCGTCTACACCACGTCCCGCAAACAACACCGTCTACACCATGTCCCACAAACAACACCGTCTACACCACGTCCCACAAACAACACCGTCTACACCACGTCCCACAAACAACACCGTCTACACCACGTCCCGCAAACAACACCATCAACACCACGTCCCACAAACAACACCGTCTTCATCATGACACACAACCAACACAGTCTACACCACATCCCGCAAACAACACCGTCTACACCACGTCCCACAAACAACACCGTCTACACCACGTCCCGCAAACAACACCGTCTACACCACGTCCCACAAACAACACCGTCTACACCACGTCCCACAAACAACACCGTCTACACCACGTCCCACAAACAACACCGTCTACACCACGTCCCACAAACAACACCGTCTACACCACGTCCCGCAAACAACACCATCAACACCACGTCCCACAAACAACACCGTCTTCATCATGACAAACAACCAACACAGTCTACACCACATCCCGCAAACAACACCGTCTACACCACGTCCCACAAACAACACCGTCTACACCACGTCCCACAAACAACACCGTCTACACCATGACACACAACCAACACAGTCTACACCACATCCCGCAAACAACACCGTCTACACCACGTCCCACAAACAACACCGTCTACACCACGTCCCACAAACAACACCGTCTACACCACGTCCCACAAACAACACCGTCTACACCACGTCCCACAAACAACACCGTCTACACCACGTCCCACAAACAACACCGTCTACACCACGTCCCACAAACAACACCGTCGACACCACGTCCCACAAACAACACCGTCTGCACCACGTCCCACAAACAACACCGGCTACACCAAGTCCCACACACAACCCCGACTACACCGCGTCCCACAAACAACACCGTCTACACCACGTCCCACAAACACCACCGTCTACACCACGTCCCACAAACAACACCGTCTACACCACGTCCCCCAAACAGCGGCGTCTACACCATGACCCACAAACAACACCGTCTACACCACGTCCCACAAACAACACCGTCTACACCACGTCCCAAAAGCAACACCATCTACACCATGACCCAAAAGCAACACCATCTACACCATGACCCAAAAACAACACCGTCTAAACCATGACCCGTAAACAACACCATCTTCACCACGTCCCACAAACAACACCGTCTACACCACATCCCACAAACAACACCGTCTACACCACGTCCCACAAACAACACCGTCTACACCATGACCCACAAACAACACCGTCTACACCACGTCCCACAAACAACACCGTCTACACCACGTCCCAAAAGCAACACCATCTACACCATGACCCAAAAGCAACACCATCTACACCATGACCCAAAAACAACACCGTCTAAACCATGACCCGTAAACAACACCATCTACACCACGTCCCACAAACAACACCGTCTACACCACGTCCCACAAACAACACCGTCTACACCATGTCCCACAACCAACACTGTCTACACCACATCCCACAAACAACACCGTCTACACCACGTCCCACAAACAACACCGTCTTCACCATGACACACAACCAACACTGTCTACACCATGTCCCACAAACAAGACAGTCTACACCACGTCCCACAAACAACACTGTCTACACCACGTCCCACAACCAACACCGTCTACACCATGTCCCACAACCAACACTGTCTACACCACGTCCCACAAACAACACCGTCTACACCATGTCCCACAAACAACACCATCTACACCATGTCCCACAACCAACACTGGCTCCACCTCGTCCCACAAACAACACCGTCTACACCACGTCCCACAACCAACACTGTCTACACCACATCCCACAAACAACACCGTCTACACCATGACCCACAAACAGCACCATCTAAACCATGACCCGTAAACAACACCATCTACACCACGTCCCACAAACAACACCGTCTACACCACGTCCCACAAACAACACCGTCTACACCATGTCCCACAACCAACACCGTCTACACCATGTCCCACAACCAACACTGTCTACACCACGTCCCACAAACAACACCGTCTACACCATGTCCCACAAACAAGACAGTCTACACCACGTCCCACAAACAACACCGTCTACACCATGTCCCACAACCAACACTGTCTACACCACGTCCCACAAACAACACCGTCTACACCATGTCCCACAACCAACACTGTCTACACCACATCCCACAAACAACAACGTCTACACCACGTCCCACAAACAACACCGTCTACACCACGTCACACAAACAACACCGTCTTCACCATGACACACAACCAACACTGTCCACACCACGTCCCACAAAGAACATCATCTACACCACGTCCCACAAACAACACCATCTACACCACGTCCCACAAACAACACCGTCTTCATCATGACACACAACCAACACTGTCTACACCACGTCGCACAAACAACACCGTCTCCACCACGTCCCACAAAGAACATCATCTACACCACGTCCCACAAACAACACCGTCTACACCACGTCCCACAAACAACACCGTCTACACCATGTCCCACAAACAACACCGTCTACACCACGTCCCACAAACAACACCGTCTACACCATGACCCACAAACAGCACCGTCTAAACCATGACCCGTAAACAACACCATCTACACCACGACCCACAAACAACACCATCTACACCATGACCCACAAACAACACCGTCTAAACCATGACCCATAAACAACACCCTCTACACCATGACCCACAAACAACACCGTCTACACCACGTCCCACAACCAACACCGTCTACACCACGTCCCACAAACAACACCGTCTACACCACGTCCCAAAAGCAACACCATCTACACCATGACCCAAAAGCAACACCATCTACACCATGACCCAAAAACAACACCGTCTAAACCATGACCCGTAAACAACACCATCGACACCACGTCCCACAAACAACACCGTCAACACCACGTCCCACAAACAACACCGTCTACACCATGTCCCACAACCAACACTGTCTACACCACATCCCACAAACAACACCGTCTACACCACGTCCCACAAACAACACCGTCTTCACCATGACACACAACCAACACTGTCTACACCATGTCCCACAAACAAGACAGTCTACACCACGTCCCACAAACAACACTGTCTACACCACGTCCCACAACCAACACCATCAACACCACGTCCCACAAACAACACCGTCTACACCATGTCCCACAACCAACACTGTCTACACCACGTCCCACAACCAACACCGTCTACACCACGTCCCACAACCAACACTGTCTACACCACATCCCACAAACAACACCGTCTACACCATGACCCACAAACAGCACCGTCTAAACCATGACCCGTAAACAACACCATCTACACCACGACCCACAAACAACACCATCTACACCATGACCCACAAACAACACCGTCTAAACCATGACCCATAAACAACACCCTCTACACCATGACCCACAAACAACACCGTCTACACCACGTCCCACAACCAACACCGTCTACACCACGTCCCACAAACAACACCGTCTACACCACGTCCCACAAACAACACCGTCTACACCATGTCCCACAAACAACACCGTCTACACCATGTCCCACAACCAACACTGTCTACACCACGTCCCACAAACAACACCGTCTACACCATGTCCCACAAACAAGACAGTCTACACCACGTCCCACAAACAACACCGTCTACACCATGTCCCACAACCAACACTGTCTACACCACGTCCCACAAACAACACCGTCTACACCATGTCCCACAACCAACACTGTCTACACCACATCCCACAAACAACAACGTCTACACCACGTCCCACAAACAACACCATCTACACCACGTCACACAAACAACACCATCTTCACCATGACACACAACCAACACTGTCTACACCACGTCCCACAAAGAACATCATCTACACCACGTCCCACAAACAACACCATCTACACCACGTCCCACAAACAACACCGTCTTCATCATGACACACAACCAACACTGTCTACACCACGTCCCACAAACAACACCGTCTCCACCACGTCCCACAAAGAACATCATCTACACCACGTCCCACAAACAACACCGTCTACACCACGTCCCACAAACAACACCGTCTACACCACGTCCCACAAACAACACCGTCTACACCATGACCCACAAACAGCACCGTCTAAACCATGACCCGTAAACAACACCATCTACACCACGACCCCCAAACAACACCATCTACACCACGACCCACAAACAACACCATCTACACCATGACCCACAAACAACACCGTCTAAACCATGACCCATAAACAACACCCTCTACACCACATCCCACAAACAACACTGTCTACACCACGTCCCACAAACAACACCGTCTACACCATGTCCCACAAACAACACCGTCTACACCATGTCCCACAACCAACACTGTCTACACCACGTCCCACAAACAACACCGTCTACACCATGTCCCACAACCAACACTGTCGACACCACATCCCACAAACAACAACGTCTACACCACGTCCCACAAACAACACCGTCTACACCACGTCACACAAACAACACCATCTTCACCATGACACACAACCAACACTGTCTACACCACGTCCCACAAAGAACATCATCTACACCACGTCCCACAAACAACACCATCTACACCACGTCCCACAAACAACACCGTCTTCATCATGACACACAACCAACACTGTCTACACCACGTCCCACAAACAACACCGTCTCCACCATGTCCCACAACCAACACCGTCTACACCACGTCCCACAAACAACACCGTCTACACCACGTCCCACAAACAACACCATCAACACCACGTCCCACAAACAACACCGTCTTCATCATGACACACAACCAACACTGTCTACACCACATCCCACAAACAACACCGTCTTCACCACGTCCCCCAAACAACACCATCTACACCACGTCCCACAAACAACACCGTCTACACCATGACACACAACCAACACAGTCTACACCACGTCCCACAAACAACACCGTCTACACCATGACACACAACCAACACCGTCTACACCACGTCCCACAAACAACACCGTCTACACCACGTCCCAAAAGCAACACCATCTACACCACGTCCCAAAAGCAACACCATCTACACCATGACCCAAAAACAACACCGTCTAAACCATGACACACAACCAACACCGTCTACACCACGTCCCACAAACAACACCGTCTTCACCACGTCCCACAAACAACACCATCTACACCACATCCCACAAACAACACCGTCTACACCACGTCCCACAAACAACACCGTCTACACCATGACACACAACCAACACAGTCTACACCACATCCCGCAAACAACACCGTCTACACCACGTCCCACAAACAACACCGTCTACACCACGTCCCACAAACAACATCGTCTACACCACGTCCCACAAACAACACCGTCTACGCCACGTCCCACAAACAACACCGTCTACACCACGTCCCACAAACAACACCGTCTACACCACGTCCCACAAACAACACCGTCTACACCACGTCCCACAAACAACACCGTCTACACCACGTCCCACAAACAACACCGTCTACACCACGTCCCACAAACAACACCGTCTACACCACGTCCCACAAACAACACCGTCTACACCATGACCCACAAACAACACCGTCTACACCACGTCCCACGAACAACACCATCTACACCACGTCCCAAAAGCAACACCGTCTACACCATGACCCGTAAACAACACCATCTACACCACGTCCCACAAACAACACCGTCTACACCATGTCCCACAACCAACACTGTCTACACCACGTCCCACAAACAACACCGTCTACACCATGTCCCACAACCAACACAGTCTACACCACATCCCACAAACAACACCTTCTACACCACGTCCCACAAACAACACCGTCTTCACCATGACACACAACCAACACTGTCTACACCACGTCCCACAAACAACACCATCTTCAACACCGTCTACACCACGTCCCACAAACAACACCATCTTCACCATGACACACAACCAACACTGTCTACACCACGTCCCACAAACAACACCATCTTCAACACCGTCTACACCACGTCCCACAAACAACACCGTCTTCATCATGACACACAACCAACACTGTCTACACCATGTCCCACAAACAACACCGTCTACACCATGTCCCACAAACAACACCGTCTTCACCATGACACACAACCAACACTGTCTACACCACGTCCCGCAAACAACACCATCAACACCACGTCCCACAAACAACACCGTCTTCATCATGACACACAACCAACACAGTCTACACCACATCCCGCAAACAACACCGTCTACACCACGTCCCACAAACAACACCGTCTACACCACGTCCCGCAAACAACACCGTCTACACCACGTCCCACAAACAACACCGTCTACACCACGTCCCGCAAACAACACCGTCTACACCACGTCCCACAAACAACACCGTCTACACCACGTCCCACAAACAACACCGTCTACACCACGTCCCGCAAACAACACCATCAACACCACGTCCCACAAACAACACCGTCTTCATCATGACAAACAACCAACACAGTCTACACCACATCCCGCAAACAACACCGTCTACACCACGTCCCACAAACAACACCGTCTACACCACGTCCCACAAACAACACCGTCTACACCATGACACACAACCAACACAGTCTACACCACATCCCGCAAACAACACCGTCTACACCACGTCCCACAAACAACACCGTCTACACCACGTCCCACAAACAACACCGTCTACACCACGTCCCACAAACAACACCGTCTACACCACGTCCCACAAACAACACCGTCTACACCACGTCCCACAAACAACACCGTCTACACCACGTCCCACAAACAACACCGTCTACACCACGTCCCACAAACAACACCGTCTACACCACGTCCCACAAACAACACCGTCTACACCACGTCCCACAAACAACACCGTCTACACCACGTCCCACAAACAACACCGTCTACACCACGTCCCACAAACAACACCGTTTACACCACGCCCCACAAACAACACCGTTTACACCACGCCCCACAAACAACACCGTTTACACCACGCCCCACAAACAACACCGTTTACACCACGCCCCACAAACAACACCGTTTACACCACGCCCCACAAACAACACCGTCTACACCACGTCCCACAAACAACACCGTCTACACCACGTCCCACAAACAACACCGTCTACACCACGTCCCACAAACAACACCAACTACACCATGACCCACAAACAACACCGTCTACACCACGTCCCACAAACAACACCGTCTACACCACGTCCCAAAAACAACACCATCTACACCATGACCCAAAAGCAACACCATCTACACCATGACCCAAAAACAACACCGTCTAAACCATGACCCACAAACAACACCATCTTCACCACGTCCCACAAACAACACCGTCTACACCACATCCCACAAACAACACCATCTTCACCACGTCCCACAAACAACACCGTCTACACCACATCCCACAAACAACACCGTCTACACCACGTCCCACAAACAACACCGTCTACACCATGACCCACAAACAACACCGTCTACACCACGTCCCACAAACAACACCGTCTACACCACGTCCCACAAACAACACCGTCTACACCACGTCCCAAAAGCAACACCATCTACACCATGACCCAAAAGCAACACCATCTACACCATGACCCAAAAACAACACCGTCTAAACCATGACCCGTAAACAACACCATCTACACCACGTCCCACAAACAACACCGTCTACACCACGTCCCACAAACAACACCGTCTACACCACGTCCCACAACCAACACTGTCTACACCACATCCCACAAACAACACCGTCTACACCACGTCCCACAAACAACACCGTCTTCACCATGACACACAACCAACACTGTCTACACCATGTCCCACAAACAAGACAGTCTACACCACGTCCCACAAACAACACTGTCTACACCACGTCCCACAACCAACACCGTCTACACCATGTCCCACAACCAACACTGTCTACACCACGTCCCACAAACAACACCGTCTACACCATGTCCCACAAACAACACCATCTACACCATGTCCCACAACCAACACTGTCTACACCACGTCCCACAAACAACACCGTCTACACCACGTCCCACAACCAACACTGTCTACACCACATCCCACAAACAACACCGTCTACACCATGACCCACAAACAGCACCGTCTAAACCATGACCCGTAAACAACACCATCTACACCACGACCCACAAACAACACCATCTACACCATGACCCACAAACAACACCGTCTACACCATGTCCCACAACCAACACTGTCTACACCACATCCCACAAACAACACCGTCTACACCACGTCCCACAAACAACACCGTCTTCACCATGACACACAACCAACACTGTCTACACCATGTCCCACAAACAAGACAGTCTACACCATGTCCCACAAACAAGACACTGTCTACACCACGTCCCACAACCAACACAAACAACACTGTCTACACCACGTCCCACAACCAACACCGTCTACACCATGTCCCACAACCAACACTGTCTACACCACGTCCCACAAACAACACCGTCTACACCATGTCCCACAAACAACACCATCTACACCATGTCCCACAACCAACACTGTCTACACCACGTCCCACAAACAACACCGTCTACACCACGTCCCACAACCAACACTGTCTACACCACATCCCACAAACAACACCGTCTACACCATGACCCACAAACAGCACCGTCTAAACCATGACCCGTAAACAACACCATCTACACCACGACCCACAAACAACACCATCTACACCATGACCCACAAACAACACCGTCTAAACCATGACCCATAAACAACACCCTCTACACCATGACCCACAAACAACACCGTCTACACCACGTCCCACAAACAACACCGTCTTCACCATGACACACAACCAACACCATCTACACCACGTCCCACAAACAACACCGTCTACACCACGTCCCACAAACAACACCGTCTACACCATGTCCCACAACCAACACCGTCTACACCATGTCCCACAACCAACACTGTCTACACCACGTCCCACAAACAACACCGTCTACACCATGTCCCACAAACAAGACAGTCTACACCACGTCCCACAAACAACACCGTCTACACCATGTCCCACAACCAACACTGTCTACACCACGTCCCACAAACAACACCGTCTACACCATGTCCCACAACCAACACTGTCTACACCACATCCCACAAACAACACCGTCTACACCATCTCCCACAAACAAGACAGTCTACACCACGTCCCACAAACAACACCGTCTACACCATGTCCCACAACCAACACTGTCTACACCACGTCCCACAAACAACACCGTCTACACCATGTCCCACAACCAACACTGTCTACACCACATCCCACAAACAACACCGTCTACACCACGTCACACAAACAACACCGTCTTCACCATGACACACAACCAACACTGTCTACACCACGTCCCACAAAGAACATCATCTACATC
>NW_028223350.1:0-12000 GCF_056783735.1 Eptatretus burgeri
GAGTTGGGGTTGAGATTTTGAATGTGAGGGTTGGGGTTGAGATTTTGAATGTGAGGGTTGGGACACACACACACACACACACATACACATCAACAAACAAAAGTTAAGCCTTGACTATTCAGTTGAGGATTCTGTGTTTGGGGTTCACAGATCTAAGAACGTCCACCCCTTGACACACATTATATACTGTTATACACCTCGGACTTGGCCCTCGAGTGTCCACAACGGTGTATAGTAGGAGGGAGTGAAGCGCCAACCTATTGCTCCCATTGCACACACACACACACACACACACACACACAAACAAAAGTTAAACCTTGACTATTCAGTTGAGGATTCTGTGTTTGGGGTTCACAGATCTAAGAACGTCCACCCCTTGACACACATTATATACTGTTATACACCTCGGACTTGGCCCTCGAGTGTCCACAACGGTGTATAGTAGGAGGGAGTGAAGCGCCAACCTATTGCTCCCATTGCACACACACACACACACACAAACAAAAGTTAAACCTTGACTATTCAGTTGAGGATTCTGTGTTTGGGGTTCACAGATCTAAGAACGTCCCCCTTGACACACATTATATACTGTAATACACCTCGGACTTGTCCCTCCAGTGTCCACAAAGGTGTATTATCTGCTTAGTTTTGTCTTTTGTAATTCCTGTGAATAAAATGAACCTAAAATCTCTTCCCCTTCCAAATCATATATTTTATAAGTCCAAGGAACCGTATCTATTACATCAACAATTTAAAAAAGTTATTTCGTCCATCGTTCAGTAAAACCCTTTTCAAAATGAGATTTCCACCTATATATTCTTACGATATCACCAACTTTGAACTTAGGTTTTCTGACATTAATCTCTTTTTCATATTTTAATTTTGTAAATGTTTCTGATGGTTTCATATTTGTTGACGTGTGAATCGTGTCATTATACTTATCCACAATATCCTGAATAAAAGATGACCATTGTTGTGAACCGAGTTGTGTGAATTTTTTATATAGTCTCTCTTTTAAGGTACGATTAAAACGTTCAACAACAACTGCCTTCCCTTCATTAAAGGTACTGTATAATGTAATACTGTTATTTTTTAGAAAATTCATAAATGTCTTGTTATAAAACTCTCTACCCTCATCAGTCCACAATTTTTTAGGTTTTCTCTTACTTTTATTAAATATCTGTTGAAAAGCTAACATAAGAGTATTACCTGTTTTGTTTTTAAAGGGACAACCCACGCATATCTACTCCTCAAATCAATAACGGTTAAAGCATACTTGTACCCCTTATCATTATTGAGTTCAATCAAATCAGCAGACCAGATATAATCAACTTCCTTGGAATAAACTTTCCTTCTCTGAAACTTTGTGAATATTGGTTTATGTAATTCATCAGCTAATTGCTCTTCAGTCTTAATAGCATCATTAGAGCCTATAAGTTTTTTGAATTTCCAAGTCCAAGTTTCAATTTAGCACTAATCATCTTCTTCACGATGAACCTATCAACTTTTTCTCTCAAGGTTGGATTTTGTATCAGAGACAAATTATACAACATTTCTCTATCGGCTTCATGCTTTTCTTCCAACGTTGTGGTATTCCCATAATCAATATCGTGTCTCATGCACACTTCATCAACTCTATTGATTGGTTTACTCCAGGATTTAGGATTGTCTGCCTCATCTAATCTTTTATCCAAGTTTGTGCCTGGACCACAGAAAGAATACCCTGGAAGATGTAATTCCCCTGGTATTCCAGTAGTTGTAAATTTACTTCCTGATAAAAACTTTTGTATATCTCCTCCGAGTTTGTGTTTGGAGATAAATTGATTCTTTTTTGAACCACACACCGAACATATACCTTTTTGTATAACCCTGTTATTTTTACTTTTAATATATGAAATATTTTTAGTATTAGTTTTCTTTTTACATTTGAGACAATAACTCATTTATTTATGAAAAAAATTCCTGCAGAGTGCAAAAACCTTTTTAGTTTCCAACATGCACATTTGAATCTTAATTTTTAAAACATAAAGAATCCTTAGAAATGCCTTCACTCTCTCCTCCATTTATTTAAAAAAAAAAATGAAAAACTTGAATTAAAATCCATATCTTGTCGATGCTAATAGTCTTGTCGAAAGTATTGCAAATAGACTTGTTAATTCTTTGTATTCCTCCTCGGTGGGTTGAGTTATTTTCTGTAATACCTCTATTCTTTTTTGAATCTCACTGGTTTCCATACTATAATATTTATTTATTCTCTCTCTTTCCTCCCTCTCTCTCTTCTCCTTTTCCTCCTTCTCTTTCTTCTCCCTCTCCTCCTCCTCCTTTTCCTCCTCTTCCCTCTCTTCTTCAACTCCTTCCTCATCCCTTACTATCCTTGAATCGCTTACACCCCATAGAATATTATACATATATTCATCAGGATTTCTTGTTATTCCTGTATCCAAAATAATTTTTTTTACAACAGGAAACCAATAAAATTTCTTTTGCATTTCTAAAAGAGCCTTACCTTTTCTTAACTTTATAATTTTTTCATTATTTAACATTCTAATTAAATCTAAAGTTGTTGGTTTATCAACATCAGCATAATGCCAATCTTTTATTGAAAATACCTCATTCTTATGTTGTAGAACATATTTATTAAAATACCGAATACCCTTTTCTTGAAGGTATGCTTGGACACAGAAATGATAATTTTCTTGAAGCCTTCTTGCTGTCATTTATGTATTAGAAATATATGTTAGAAAAATATTATGGCATGAAACACCTCCCCATCTTCCCATAGTTAAATCATTTTGTATTTCCTTACTTATTATATATAATCCTGTTTTTTCTGTTTTCATGAGATAAACAAGGGCAAAACCATTATTATATTTACCCTTATTAAATTCTTTTATTTGTTGTTTACTAATCGTGGCTCCACAAAACTCATTCTCGATACCAAGTGGATAATATTCTTCCTTACGAGACTGATTTAATTGTTCCAGGTCTTCGAGGTTAATTTTAAATGACCAATTATACCCTAAATCATTCATATCATACCCCCATTGTTCTATTCTCATACAAACGATACACCCTTCTTTATAAAAATTTATTTTAATTCGAACTGTGAATTCTGTATGACCTGGAGATAATATCAACACTTCTGTATCTTTGGAATACACAGCCGTTTTATTTAAGTATATATATTGTGATAAATCGCTTAATCTCACCAAGTCATTCGCGTCAGTCGGGCTTGGATAATTTTTTAATTTATAAGCATTTTTCATGTTAATATTTTTGTTTATATTATATTTATGTCGTTCAGCCTGTGCCTTTGTATAATAATTTGATAAATCAATATCCAGTTCTTGAGATACACCAAAGATAGAACCATCTTTACCAACATAAGTCATTTATATTAGATTAAAAATAATATCATAAAAATTTTTATTTTTGTTGAGTTGAAATAACACATATAGACATAATTGACCACAACACTTGGAATTTAATTCTTGGACTTGAAATGTTTGATAAACACCATTCTGAAAGAATTTTATAACTTCAACAGGTGGTGGAAGACCAAAACTATCAAAATAATATTTGTCTTGACTATTAAAAATACAAACCCAATGAGAACCGTTCCCATTATTATCTTCTAAGTTCATAATAATATTCTTTGTATGTTTCAGCACATTTGCTAATTCATCTC
The DNA here is from genome assembly GCF_056783735.1 of Eptatretus burgeri. NCBI lineage: Eukaryota > Metazoa > Chordata > Myxini > Myxiniformes > Myxinidae > Eptatretus > Eptatretus burgeri. Next base: position 3,689 of record NW_028223350.1, read on the forward strand.
TCATACAAATAACCACATTATGAATTTTTAATTTCTTACAATATTTGTTAAGTTGTAAATTTGATGTTGTATTCTTTCCAAATTTTTCCAACCACTCATCAATGCTCATTTATTTATTAGAAAGATATAATCCATTACCTCTTTTCGTTAATTTTACACCTGCTTGTGCTATAGAAGAAAGCATATCTCCAACTAACAATCTCGCTTTATCAGGCAGACCTTCAAGTTTTTCAGCAAAATCTATAATTACACCACTTCCACTAATTTGTTTCTCCAACTCTTTGTTATGTCTTTCCAATTCTTTTTGAGCCTGGAGTTGAGCCTTCCTTTCGTTGGCAGTTTTCACCGCTGTTGAAATACCACCCGTCAATGCTCCAACCGCACTTAAACCAGCAAATAAAGGAATTAGAAATGGGAGAAATCCTCCACTCGTCTCTCTTATTGAATATTTTTTCAACATTGGTTTTGTCATTTTAATTTTAAGTGAGCCAGTGTCATTCAAGATTTTAACCTGTTCTCTTGTGAGCAAAACATCAATTCTTACTGCTCCTTTTCTCTGAATTGTATTAACGTTAATCGTACAAGGCTTTTGATTTTGAACACAAGATGATAGTTTATGAAGATTGATTTGATTAACATATACCCCAGTTGGTACTTTGCCACTCATTTATTTCACAAAAAATTATGTAAGACGAATCATCACACCATTATCTGTATTAATCTGCAATTCTGTTTCTTCCAAAAGCAAACAATATGTATCAACTTCTTCACTCTCTCCTCTTTCAATGTATAGGGAAGTATCCACTCGATTAGACTTTATAGTTTCCTTTTGAGCGCTCAGGTCAAACGCATAGATTGTATACAAACTTTTAAATGCTGTCATATCCAAAATAGGTTCTTTATTTCCATTACTTTCACACACCTTTTGGTAAGACTTGTATGCTTCAGCAAAATCATTTTTTTCCCAATTAATTTCCAATCTATCTCGTGGATAAAATGTTCCATCTAGAGAAACGCGAAGTTGTTTCACCTTAGCATTATCACTCAATGCATTATTCTTATCAGTCGCAGTATCACCATCTGGCTTTTTAAAAATCATCCACAGATATTGTGGCTTTCCTTCCAGAACACCCAAATTCCACGTGTAAGTAGTTTGGTTGAGTTTAACGTGTTGACATCTTCTTTTGAGGTATGATACACTGAGTGGTTTCTTTGAGTTAAGTCTTCGATTCAACATCTCTTCTGTTTTAAGATTAGGAGTATATTCACTGATATACCAACTCATCTCCTCAATTACAAATTTATTCTGTTCACCAAAAGCACTACCAACACCAAAAAGCAATCTATTTTCATTATCATTCCTTTGTAGTTGAAATCTAATTTTAAGACCATACAGAACTTTATCATAATCACAAAATCCAAATATACCTTTAAGAGGAACTGCTACAGTAAAACTATTTTCTGCTTTTGTATCATCATTATACATTCCTTTCCTTTGAATATATCCAGGGTCTGTGTTTGTTCCCGTTGACATATCAGGAATAAAACCTTCGACAGACCCCTTTCCCATTCTATCACTGAATGTATAGAGTGTAAATTTCATCATTTCAGATACAGCAGAGACATAATCAACCGCTTCAACTTCTTGTGTTCCAATATACAATCGCACACTATCAAACATTTTCCAGAAGAAATCATTTACAAGTGTAGCGTTTGTGTTATTCCCAGCCTTAGTGAATTTAAATTTACACAACAAGAAACTTTCGGAGAGATTCAAATAGGTTTGTTGATTATTTATTTCAAAACTTTTTGTACCATTTGTATTCCAGTCTGTTCCAGTTATTGCATTTACCTTGAAGTAATCTTCTTTTTTAGTGGAGTTTGAGATAATAATAGTATCATCCAAATCATAGATACTATCAATTGCTTCCATACTTGTATTTATTTAGGAAAAAAGATGTTAAAACTTTTGAAACCCTGATCCAAGTATTTGAATTATTTTCTGTCGTTCTTGGGGGGACAACTGAGTTTTACCTTTCTTAATTTCTTTTATTGCTTGTAATTTATGAGATTCCTTTTGAGCATCTTTTATACTCTTTACAGCACCTGCTACATTTCCCACAGCAGAAGCAGTTGAACCAATTAGGTCTTTATGTTTAAGAATAGTTGAACCAATACCCATGAGAGTATCAATTATCCCATCTCCTCTAAATTGATGTCCGACACCCCTTTGTCTCTTAGGTTTATAGTATCCTCTACCAAGATACATACCTTCACCCTTGTAGTACGGGGAAAGGAGCATCCCATCCCCTGTAATTATTTTATATTTTCCCAACTCGTGTTTCCTCACAATAACCATCGTATTTATTTCTTGGAAAACTTCACGTAGGTGAATTCTGATGGATATAACTTCTCCATTAAAAGAAATCACACGATTATCTTGGTCGGTTATCCTAAAATTACTCTGTGTATGGTTTTTCCTGACACAGGTAGATAAACCAAATTTTTAGGTTCCATATTGAATTTATAACCAATTGGGGTTGAGTATGCGCTGAATGAAAATATTGTATTTGTTTTTTTTCCATCATTATAAGCACCATCAATCAAATCACAGTGAATTAACACCGAATTTATTCCTGAGGATATTTGAATGACATTATCACTGTAAAACGTCCCATTAGTTTCAATCTTTTTTGAGGAGAAACCCAATAACTCTCTAAATGAATTATCAATTGTGAAATCAACCTTGTAGTTATTTTTAACTTTAATCGTTGATTTTGAAGTATGTTTTTGAATGTTTATAACAATATTTTTTGGTTCATCACCCTGTTCTTTCATAAGACGAGCAATTTCGGAAGATATTTGAGAAATCTCGTATGCTCCGGTGAGACTGTTATCGTTTTGTATCCACTTCCCGGATTATAACTAAACTTGTCATTTTTCTCGGTTATATTAAATAAGGTATTATAAGTTTCCATGGACAATAAAGATGCCTCATATTCTTTTGTTGTGTCAAGTTGTAGTGGGTATGGGAATGAAGATGTGTGGTCGCTTGTTGTGAAATTAAAACTCAGGATTGTGCTTCTCATCTTATTTAATATGAGATAAAATGTCTTTATATTGAGATTTATTAATTATTTTCATGTTCATCAACTGGTCTAAAATGGCTGATGCTTCATTAAAACAATTGTTATTTCCAGCCTTCTTACTGCCTAACAACAATAACAGTCTATTAACTAATTGCGATGGGTCATTTGGAAGAAAACTAATACCTGAACCAAGGATACTTAAAGCCTGAATAATGTGTTTCTCCTTCTCATTCTTCCTACTTTTACCAGAAAGAATAACCTTATAATTTAGAGTGTTCAGCAAATCAATATATACTCTATCATCATTATTTTCCATATCCAATGGTTTATCAATATACTTTGATTCATCCCTCACAGTTGAACCTTGTCTTCCATCTTTTGTGAGAAGAAACATTAATCTCGGAGTAAGTTTAACAGGGGGTTGAGCAGAACTTAAGAACCTTAATTCATCATTAAATATCAATACCTTTTCTTGAACAAGATGAAATATTGCTGGTTGTTCTGTTGGAATGAGTCCTGCTTTGGTTTTTGAATCCGCTGAATATTCATTGTTTTGAACAGCATTCACAATATAATCAGGGGGTTGATTAATCTTTTCCAGTTGTTGAAATAAACCTTCATCATATTCTAATTCTCCAATATGCTCTAATTCTTCCTCCGTCATTTGACTAAAATCTTTTAACATTTGGAGCTTTCTGGGAGTATATTCTACTGTGGGAACTGTGGAAACATCTTTCATTTTTTCTTGGGAAGTTTTTAAAAGTGGTTTAAAAAATTTCTCTTGTTTTCTTTCAAATACTTCTTCGCCCGTTAGTTTCTGTCTGCGTTTCTTCTTTATGTCTTCCTGCTGTTTTACAACTTTTGAAACCAACTCTTGATGTTCCTTAAATCTTCTTGCTCTTTCTTTTGTATCCATTTATTTATTGTAAAATATCATTTAATGAATTGTAAAGATTAACAGGGAAATTTTCCTTTTCTTCATCATTCAAGTAGATGTGTTCAAATAAATCCTTTTCTTTAAATATTTCATCAAATTCTTTATTAACATTAATGCGAGTTGTAATTTCTTCTTCACTAATCCTTGCATCTCTGCTTTTCATACGTTTGCGTTGAGTTTCTTCATCAACATCAAAACCGAATGATAAAATCTTCACCCCGCTCAGATATTTAATAATTTGTCTCGTTCCTTCTGGATTAGTTTCTAATATCCCAACACCACCAGATTTTAGTTTCCTTAACTCACTCTTACAATGTGAATATTTTGTTGTACCAAGAGAAACCTCCTCAAATATTTGTCCTTCATTCCTCAATCGCATATGTTCCTCCACTGAAATATAGTGATAATCTTCACCTTTTACTTCTCCAGGTCTTATTGCTCTAGTTGTTGTTGATACAATGCGTATCACGGGGTGTTTTTTAAGTAAATTTACAATATTCTCATTTGTACTACACAAGAACCTTGATTTATGAAAGTTTTTTCCAGAAGCAGATTTACCCACAAGATTTATAATAATAGTTGTCATTTATATATGTAATTGTTTATAAAACAAAAAATATATCCCTTAATATCTCATCTTGTTTCACAACAATATATTTATATTTTTCAGTCGTGTGCTTCATGTAATCCTCAAATTTCTTTTTACTACATAATGTAGAACAATTATCTCTCCAAAAATTATTGATATCTTTTGAATTTAACTTGAATAAAATAAAAGTATTAGCATTGTTTCTGATGGAACGACGAGGAAGTTGAAAGTACGATTGACTAAGATAAATACAATTACAAGAAGAATGTCTCCCTCTTGTGTAGTAGCTGTCCATTACCGTTTGGTTTCTCTCATTAACACAATCATCAAAGATAACGAGGTTCTTTTTTGATTTATCCAAATCTTGGGGAGACGGTATATCATCCGTATTATCACTAAGAATACAAGTTATAGGATTTGATTTCTTTTTACATCTCTGTGTATCACAAAATAGTTGAATTATATCTTCAATGTTATAATCATTTCGGTTTTTTTGACGTTTAAATAAACCGATTGTATCTTCTTTTTGAAGACCAGCATTAAAACCTTGTGAGAGTAGTTGATACTCTGGTTGAAAACTCGACTTTGTGAAAATTATTAAATTATCATAATCTAAAAAGTTGGGAGTGAGGAGCATTTTTAAAAGTAAGCAGGTTTTTCCACATCCACTTGAACCAACTATGAGACATCTTAATGAATTTGGGAGATTTTTATGGTTGTTAAATTTTATCTTATTTTCCCAAATAGGTAAAAAATCATTCATTTATATATTTATAAAACAAGTTATTTAATTTATTTTTGGCTTTTTTAGAAACTCTATATTTTATCCTAAGTTCAGGTTTAATTTCAAGATAATCCATTATTTTATTTATACAATATCTTGTGTTGATATTTCCCTGAAAATTACATCCATGAATAATATATAACAACAATCCTTTGAACATTTCTCTTATACGTTCAGTTTCTTCCCTTGTAAGGAAAGGTGTGTTATCACCCTCATACTTTACATTCATTTCTCTAATCAATCTTGTAAAGTAATTCATTTTTGGTGTAAATCTAAAATAATTATTTTCCTTTTTATATTTTTTATTATCATTAATTAGAAGATAATCACAGAATATACATTGTTTATAGGCTTTTGACTCTGTGTTTAATCCCCCTCTTTCAAACGCAGGACAATTCTCAAATTTGTCATATGAAGAATCAGGAAAGTCTAGCATATTTATAAAGTAAAACTTTACTTAAACTGAAATTCATCTATACTTTCAGTTGTATATTACCATCGATATCGATATACTTTTTTTCATTATCAGATTCAACGACAACATTTTTTATATTAAAGGTAATTTTAAAATTATCGTTAACTACTATTGAACGAAATGTCATTTCACCTGATATATTAACATCCTTTATTTCATCAGGATTTACATCTTTAGGGTTGTTGAAAAAATACAAATTTCTCCTTGCATATTACAGATGGTCTTATCTTTTCTTTCTAAAGCTTCATCCATAAGGTTTTTGTTCTTTGATACTTTTTCTTGTTTCATTGCTTTTTCTAGTTTTGAATATATTACTAGAAGGAGAGGAGAAACTTTTGTTAGAGATACTTTAATTGATGTTCTACCAGGTATACTAAAAGCCATTCTACTGAAGGAAATTGAAGAACTCATATTATTTACCATAATAGTTTTTATCCAATAGTTGTTATATTTATCTTTGTTCAATTTTACATCCTTGACATATTTCTCAGTATCTTTAACAGATGAAGAGATTGATTGAAACTTGTCTTTTGTGTCTTGAAACATTGTATTTATTAAGTGAAAAAGTTGGAGGATAAAATGTTTTTAAGCACAGATTCACCTATAAATTAAACGAAATTTTCATCAAGAAAATTTTAGTTTAAGCAAAGTTTTATTCTATAAATATGGTGAATACAACGTACTGCGATGTTTGTAATCACGAATATAAACATTATAGAAAACACCTCCGAACCAACAAACACACATTTAATCTATTTCATCAAATATCTCCTCTTGAGTTGGAAAGAAAACATTGTGATATCTGTTCAAAGGATGTTTTGAAGAGTAGTTATAATAAACATCTTCAATCACAAAAACACAAGAAAAATGAGTTTAAAGTAAAGGGAGACTATTATATTGAAAACACTGATGGGGCATTTAAAGGGCATATAAAAATAAGGATTTTTCAATTTGGAGAACCCGGTCCATCATCAATAGCTGAATCAATTGAAATAGTGAAACCCGATGTTGAAAAATTTATTAAAAAGACATTAAAAGAAATGAAAACTTTAAAGTTTTATATGGGAGTGAAAATGAATATGAAAAGACAAGATGAAGAACATACTCCTTATATGAGAACAGGTCTTCATTTTATAACATCATTTCAAGATTTTTTGAATAGTGGGGTTTATGAAGAATTATCAAGACAAGAGGAGGATGTTGATAATACAGTGGTAGGAAGTGGATTCAATATTAAAAAAATCATCTTTTTAGATATACACATTCTAAAATCAAACCCTCTTAAAGCTTCTTCTTATATTGAATTACCAAAAGAAATAAAACTAAAGAAGGCAGTTGTTAATATTAAGAACAATGATAATAAATGTTTTCTCTGGTCTGTTCTTGCTCACTTTCATCCACCAAAATGTAATTCAGAAAGAGTAAAACAATATATGAAATATGAGAATACCTTGGACATTAAAGATTTTAAATTCCCAATGCCACGAACAGATATTCCTAAATTTGAGAAAAAGAATAATCTTTCTATTAATGTATATGGATTAACGGATACAAACAAAGTTCAAATATTAAAAATTTCAAACAACTATAAAAATGAAGAAACACACATTGACCTTTTATATTTTAGTGATGGAAAGAATTCACATTACACATACATCAATAATTTATCAAGATTAATCTCTTCTCAGGTATTCAGAACAGCAAACAAAATATATCCTTGTAAGCTATGTCTTAATTCATTTCATACAAAAGAACGATTAGAACAACATTCAAAATATTGTAGTAATCATAAATCAGCTGTAATTACAATGCCTAAACCTGGTGAAAAGATTTCTTTTGAAGATTATAATAAATCTATCATGCACCCATTTGTGATATACACTGATTTTGAATGTATCCTTAAAAAGATAAATACTGCTTCTCCTAATCCAAAAGAACCACATACAAATAAATATCAAAAACATATTCCTTGTGGTTTCTGTTATTATATCAAATCATCTGTTGGAGAAAAGTATAACAAACTTGAACATTATCGTGGAAAAAATGCTTCACAAGAGTTTGTAAAACGATTAGAAAAGGATTGTATAAGACTCACTAAATTAATGAAAGAAACAAATGAACCGATGAAATTAACCAAAGAAGAAAAATTAGAATTTAGAATGAACAATATCTGTCATATTTGTGAGGGGGAAATTAAGGAGTCTAAAGTTAGAGACCATTGTCATCTTACTGGTAAATATAGAGGTCCCGCTCATTCCTGTTGTAATCTTAATTATAAATTACCTTCTTTTATTCCAGTCTTTCTTCACAACAGCGCCAATTATGATACACATCTATTTATAAATGAACTTTCAAAAACACCAGGGAATATTTCTGCCATAACAAACACAAGTCAAAAGTATATTTCATTTTCAAAAATGATATTCACAAAACCTTTA
>NW_028223351.1:0-11933 GCF_056783735.1 Eptatretus burgeri
TTAGATGTTGGAGTGATACCTAGTAGGTTTATTGTATCACATGGTGTAATTGCAGAGCTTTCAACGGAGATTGGAGAGTTGAGAGGAGTTTTAGATAGAGATAGAGATAGAGATAGAGATAGAGATAGAGATAAGTAGAAATTGAGTTTTTGGAACATTAAACTTAACTTACATTTGGCCCACTGGGACATCTTGTCCAAATCCGAATTTAAGGAGATGGCTGTGATGAAACGAGATGTAGATCGATGTCGATCGAATATATTAACAACTGCAGTTTCGTTCATTAATATCGTCGTGTCCACGGCGGTTAAGGGTTAACGCCGACCTGGATAGATCGGCGAACACGTGGTCCTTGGAGATTATATAGCGCGTGCGAAAAAGAGGGTGGCAAAGGCGTGTACCAGACAGAGGCGCAGGGGTTTATACTCAAACCCACAACGAATAGACAGACACAATCAATCTTAATAAATATGGGGAACATAAATCATATGTATATAATGGAAATAAATCAACGCGCGATCATAAAAACATGAGATAAACGAAAGCTACTTTTGACTTGTCTCCACACAGACTCAGATGCAGACAAGGGGAAAGATATAAAATAAAATAAAATCCTTTGCTTTATTCTGGCACTTGGCTTTGTCCAGAGATCTTTGAGGAGCTTTGGGATTGAACTGCGTCGTCACTGCGTGGGAAACCGCACCCAAAACGGCGGCAAGTTGCTCTCTGGGCGGGAAGCGTACGAGAGATAATTCGTGCAGCGGTATTCAACGCCAGGGCTCAGAAAACGATGTGCAGCTTCTTTTCACGAACGAACGTGCCACACCGTTCCTCTCGAAGCACCGGGTCCATTCAGTCATGGTCCACCTCCTTCCTCGAACATACAATGGGATAACGCCGAGTTATCGAGAGATGTGCTCCTTCGAGGTTTTTGAGCTGAGTTGTGGCATATCTCGCACCACGAGCCTTTTTGCTGTTTCTCATGCACCGTTAAAAATGACGCCAAAGCGTAAAACTGTGGACAAAATCTACATTTCGTGTACTGCTGCAGGTTTTTTTTTCTGATGTTATTTTCCTGAAGGTTTGGATTAATTTAAAGTAACTTTTACTGAATAATTGTTTCTCTATGAGGAGCATTTCTGTGTTTTAGGTTGTGGGGGGTAGGGGGGAATGGCAGACAGACATCCACTGTGTCTACAGCAAAAATCTACATCCCCTTTTCAAAATTTTCACCTTTTGTTGCCTTGTAGCCTGAAATGAAATTGCATTAAATCAGACTTTTCCCACCTTTATATACACATCGTACCCCACAACTTCCGGGTGAAAAACAAATTCTACACATTTGAGAAAATTAATTAAAAATACAAAACTAGATTATCTTGGTTGGATAAGAGTCTAACCCTAACACCCCCCTCATAATATCAATTGTAAATTAGCCCGGGTGTAACCAATCACCTTCAAAAATCACACACCAAGTTAATTGGCCTTCACCTGTGTTAAATTGTCGTGATTCTGATGATTTCAGAATAAAATCAGCTGTTCCTGTAGGTTTCCTCTGGGGAGTGCATTTCACAGCAAAGACTCAACCATGATTATCAAGGAGCTTTCAAAAGACCTCTGGGATAAAGTTGTGGAAAGGCACAGATCAGGGGATGGGTATAAAAATATTTCAAAAGCATTGAATATCCCTCAGTGCACAGTCAAGACCATCATAAAGAAGTGGAAGGCGTATGGAACCACCAAGACCCTGCCTAGATCAGGCCGTCCCTCCAAACTGGATAACCAAGCAAGGAGGAGACTGATCAGAGAGGCCACCAAGTGGCCAATAGCAACTTTGAAAGAGCTAAATGCCTTTATGGCAAAGACTGGTCACTGTGTGCATGTGACAACAATATCCCAAGCACTCCACAAGTCTGGCCTGTACAGTAGGATGGCAAGAAGGAAGCCATAACACCAAAAAAAAAAAACACACTTTGAAAAAAAAAAAAAAAAAATTCTGGAATAGTACTCACGATCAGTAATTACAAATTTTAATGGACTGTCATTTCATCATGACTTGATAACGTATGGCCTCTTCGAATAGTTAATCGACCTTGCTGCACAGAAAATCCAAATGTCCACCAGTTGTCAGATTCAATATATCTGCGTTTTGTGTCTTGTGTCTGTTACACACATATCTACTTGGATATAGATCGTTCATTCTCGGATCCACTTTAATCTACATACCCCAACGAGGCCGTGCATTCTTTAATCCTACGTCTTGTTATTTACTGTTACGCATTCATTCTTTTTCCTATTTGTTTAATATTGGTCAATTTACCTGCGCTCTCCCCATCCCAGCCACCGTGACATTTCAACCAGTGCTTTTAAAAGTTATATACATATATATATATATATATATATATATATATATATATATATATATATATATATATATATATATATATTACACACACACACATTATTTAAAACTTTTAGGTTTATCAAGTTTTAATGTCTGGATTATTTAATTATACTCTTCCTTTTTACAAAATGTCAATCCCTGCTAATTAGTTTTTGTTTTGTTTTGTTTTTAAGTAGAATGTGCTTTCTTGGAGCTCCGCCACATAGAGAGGAAGCATGCACAGCTGGGTTATCCATGTGGCAAAGTTGCACAACTAACACAAGAGGAAATAGGATCTGTATCGTTGAATGAATGAAAATAAATCCGTTTAACAGAAAATATTTTAAGATTGTGGGTTTTGGTGAAAAAGAAAACCTCTTTGTTTTTGTTTTTTTATCCCTCTCCCCATTCCTCTTCCTCTTCGTTTGTAATGCTCACTTATTCGAATGCAAGTTAATAAAACTTTAATTGTACAAACGGCACCACGACTTCCCGTGCACACACCGCATGGTGCTCTTCCCAAACTTGTGCACTGTGTCCTGTGCCTGAACTCGCACATTATCTCGGCCACAATCCGCATCACCTTTCTGGCATCCTTGGAATGCACAGATATGCTTCGGGAATGTGAAGCGCAAGGAGTTTGGGTGCATTTGTGGTTGCGAGTAAGGGGGGGGGGGGGAACACAGGTGGAATCCAGTTTGTTAATCTAAAGGGAAAGGTGAAAGAGATTTGTTCATTCGTTGGAACGTTTGCAACGGCGTCCGTTTTATCCTCGGGAATTGTCTTGTCTGTGGTTCTTCCATCCGTGAAAAGCTGCTCGTGGGGAGTGTTTTTTTTCTGTGACGTGCCTTCTCAATTTTCGCAGTTGGCAGCAGTTTTTCTTCCTTTGCCCAATGGTTTTGGTACATGGCATTCCTTTAAGGCGGGGTGATGCTGTCACGAGACTTACCTTTCGCAGCAAACCTTTCTGATGAATAGCATGATGCACTGAAAATTGCTGATTATTACACTCGCCGGCATAGCTACGTTTTGAGTCACCGTCTGCTTCGTGCCGTGTAGAGATAACAAAGGGTTATTTGTGCAGCTCTAAACATTTTCTTTTTTTTTTTCTTTCTGAACAGACTTTGTACCTGTCTGAGCAAACCCTTGGACCATTATTTTTAATCTTGTGGTTGTGAAATGCTGGGATAGCTTGAATAAATTGGATGTTTATTTGCACATCTCGTCATGAGACGGATAACCACAGCTGAACGTGGCCCCTGCAGACGCGTTGCAGTGTTACACGACGGCACCGTTCCGTAAATGCAAATTCAGTTATACTCGGGATCAAAACCAAAATGAAACTGCTCCCAACTGAGCGAGAGTGTTGCATTGGTTTTGTTTTCGGTGTCTTGTGTACAATGTTGAGGTGAGACCTGAATGGGGAAATGTTGGGAAAGACGGCAGTTCGTTTCCGTCCCCGGCCAAATCGTACCAAAGATATGGAAAATGGTACGTGCTGCTTCCTCGTTTGATGAGAGAAAAGAGACGTCACAAAAGATGACGTAAGAGGCAGCTCATGGTGCCCTAGGAAGTTGCATCACTCCCTCCAAGGTCAGAGGCTGTATTTGTCTGGAGTCTGGTGTTGTCTCATGTACTTGTCTGCATGTGAGTGCATGATTTGTGTTTCAACTCCTCCATGGGCCTGAGATCATATTTAAATTTTTTAAATAATAAAGTGGGGTTTGTAGGAGAGGTAGGGGTGGTGTTAAGTGAGCTGTTCCATCTGCTCGTACTCACCTACAGTCTGCAGAAGCTATATATCCCACATTAACTTTTGAAAAGAGTGGGCCATTGTGTACTGTATTCTTACCAAATCCAAATTCCTGCCTCCTGATTCATTGCTCCTAGTACTTGTAGGTGACATTGAGCCAGAGGACAAGGTTCCCATCTTCACCATGAATGCTCCTGGCAGCACCAATGTCTCGATCACGAGTTGTACAATGGAGATGTTCAAAGACCAAAATAACAGACTTTATTTTTACAGAAAAATCTAAAGAATAATAACAAAAGGTATTTGTTTTGTTTTTGGCGATAAATTGCTATATATATATATATATATATATATATATATATATATATATATATATATATATATATATATATATATATATATATATATATATATATATATATATATATATATATATATATATATATATAATGTTGTTCGGTCCCGATCTCACACTTTTTCAATCGGGATATATTTCCCTGATTGAAAAAGTGTGGCTTTTGATCTTCCCGATCAACAATCTGCTCATGACATCATATGTGCAGAATGTTCCCCTTGAAGATGAGCCATTTCTCTGCTCTCCTTTTTGAATAATCCAGATTATTTCCGGTTCCGGTTTTGCACTTCACTTCACTTCCGGTTCCAGTTTTGAGCGGCAAGAGGTCTCCTTCGGGGCTCCCTGCTGACGTTCTCAAAGTTAAGTTCCGGTTGTTATTTGTCCCGTTTTAACTGTTTAATTTTCTCACCTACATGTTAATGTGTGTTCCTAGTTCGGTTTTGTTTCAAAAATCGTGCTATTTTGTGAGTATTTATGTCGACGTTCTTACTTGGTGTTTGAGGCCTAGTCCTAGGCTTGAGGCCTACCGGTTCCACTCGGTGTTCGATCGTTTTTTTTGTTTGTTTGTTTGTTTTTTCTCCCCATTACCTTCAATTTCTATCCTCCCCATTACCTTCAATTTTCATCCTCCCCACTTTCCAAACATCCCCCATTCTCCCAACTAATCTCTTTCTTATCTCAAAAAAAAAAAAAAAAATATATATATATATATATATATATATATATATATATATATATATATATATATACCCAACAACAACAACAACAACAACAACACGCTCACCTTCTCCCGATTCTGCTACTTCTTCTTCCTCTTAACTTCCTCCTCGTCTTCCTCGATTTTTTTTTTTACACTTCCATGACCTAATCTGTTGAACTCTCTCATACATTAATATTAACAACAAAAACGATCTTATAATGCTTCATCTTCCTCTCTCACACATGTGGTACTCTTTACTGTTTCACAATGCACTACTCTTCTGCTATTTTAACAGACTGCTCTCATTTCGACCTCTCCTTCATTCCTTGCCTAAAAAATCCAACTATTACAGCGCTTCTTCTCTCCATGCTCTGAATTCGCCTTCATTGCATCCATCAAGAATTGTGTTAAATCGCATCTCTGACCTAAAACTTTTAAAAACCACAGTTTGCCATGGATGCTCGCTTTCCATCAACCATTCTTTTTTCCAACTTCAGTGCCAACTCACCCCCCTCACCCCTCACTCTCACTCTCAAAGCAACCATCCCACTCTTCTCCCTCCAAGCCTCCCTCTCACCTCTTTCAAAAATTCCCCCTCACCTTTCTCCCACCTTTCATCCCCCTCACTCTTCCTTCTCTAAGTTGCCCCCCTCTCATCCACCAACCTGCCTCCCTCCACTGCCCTCTCACCTCCATCTCTTCACTCCACCTCCTCAAATCCTCAACTGCCATCTTCCTTGTCTCTTGTCCCCCCTCTCTCCCAGCACCACAGAGCCTTTTCTCCTCCTCATTCGGCCCCCTCCCCTCGCTATTCTGCAATACCCCACACTCCTTCAGCAACCCTCCTTACCTCCCCCCTCGTCCCTCGTCCTACCCTCGCCCCCTCCACCTCCTGCACCCAAAGCCTCCTCCCCTACCTCTTCATTAAAAGTGTGGACCTCAAATATCCGGGGCCTTCGCTCAAACCTTTCAGATCTTTCCATGCAGGTTGCCACTGACAAACCAGACATTATCTGCCTAACAGAAACTTTCCTCTCCCAAGACGTGTCTGACTCCCAAGTATCTCTCCCTGGTTACTCCCTCTTACGGTATGACAGACCTGAGCCTCGTCCTGGTGGAGGTGTTGCTCTCTTCATCAAAGACTCTATTCCTCACTCTCCCTGCACTGCTCTCACTCCCCCACACCCCCAGGAATACCTCTGGCTTCGGCTTCCCCTCCACTCCCACCTCATGTTTATATGTGTACTGTACTGTCCACCGAACAGTGATGACTCCATCTACACCTCACTATCCGAAAACATGGACCATCTTCTATCTTCTCATCCAAACTCTCTCTTCCTCTTATGTGGTGACTTCAATTGTCATCACGCCAGTTGGCTAGGGGTGGGTACCTCTCTCACCTGCCATGGGACATCAGCAAAAGCTTTCTGTGACTCATTGGGACTGACTCAATCGGTCAACTTCCCGACCCGGATCTCAACCAATGGTACTCCATCTCTTCTGGATCTGATTTTGACAAATTTCCCTGACAATATCTGCTGCTCTTCCTTCGCTCCAATTGGTTCTTCTGACCACGTCCTTGTTAAAGTGGACATCTCTCTGGCTGTTATCAGAGAACCACCTCACCGCCGTCGAGTCTGGCATTTCACTCAAGCCGACTGGCAGGGTCTCCGAGCAGCCATCAAACTTACAGACTGGTCTCCTATCACTACTTTCTCAAACATCAACTCATCCTGGGAATTCTTTCAAAGAAACTTGCTCTCCCTCATGCACAGATTTATCCCCTCTCGTGTTCAGTTGTCTTACCCTTCCTCCCGCCCTTGGTTTACTGAAGCTTGTGGCGAGGCAGTTGTCCTGAAACAACTTGCCTTTGCCTCATGGAAAGCAAACCCAACTGAGGGCAATCTCAGTTCTTTCCACAAAGCTCGGAACAAGTGTGTATCTACCCTCAGGAGAGCCAGAAAACAACATCTTTCTCATCTCAAGTCTGAACTCTCAAACCTCTCTCCCTCCTCAAAATCCTGGTGGCGTTTAATCAAATCTGTTTCTGGTGTATGTTCCCCCTCCATCCCCTCCCTTACCTCAAATGGCCGCACTGCTGATTCCACACGTGATAAAGCTGAATGTCTAAACTCGGTGTTTGCAGCTAAATCTTGTGTCCCAAACCCATCACTATCTCTACCCACTTTACCCAGTCGCACCCAACTGTCCCTGGACTCTGTATCCTTTTCTCCTGACAAGGTGGAGAGCTTGCTTTCAAACCTCGAGTCAGATTCTGCAACCGGTCCAGACGGCATCAGCCCACGTGTCCTCAAAGCCTGCTCTTCTGCTCTTGCTCACCCACTCTCTGTTCTATTCACCCTCTCATTTGCCCAAGGTCATCTGCCATCTGCTTGGAAATCTGCTAACATCACTGCCCTGCATAAAAAAGGTGCAAAAACAGATCCCTGTAACTACAGACCAATCAGCCTTCTCCCAATCATCAGCAAGGTTATGGAATCCATCATCGCTTCAGACATGAAATCCTTCCTCTTCTCCAATGGCTTGATTTCCAATCATCAATTTGGTTTCAGACCAGGTCACTCTACCCTGGATATGCTGCTACTGCTCTCCCATCAATGGATGGAGGTCCTCAATGCCAGACAGGAAATCCGAGCCGTATCCCTGGACATATCACGTGCTTTTGACACAGTCTGGCACCCTGCACTACTCACCAAACTCTCTTCCCATGGTATTCAAGGCCATCTCCACTCATGGCTCGCAGACTTCCTCTCCTGTCGCAGTCAACGTGTGGCCCTAAATGGAGTTCTTTCATCCCCTCTTCCTGTGCAGGCTGGAGTTCCTCAAGGTAGCGTTCTGGGCCCTGTTCTTTTTCTGGTTTTTATCAATGATCTCTCGGACTCTCTGGAAAATCCTCTATTTCTCTTTGCCGACGACTCCACCCTCTGCCGTACCATCTGTCATCCCTCAGACCGGCAAGCAGCAGCTTCTTCGCTCACTGCAGATCTGGATAAAATCACAAACTGGTCCAACACGTGGAACATGTCTTTCAATCCAGACAAATCTCACACTCTCACTATGTCTCTTCGAAAGGACCGTTTACAAAACCCCCCATCCACTTTCTCAACAATCCTCTGGAAGAAGTCTTTTCTTTCAAGCTTCTGGGTCTCACTATCTGCCATGACCTTTCCTGGGAAAGTCACATTTCCAACCTTGCCTCAAAAGCCAGTCGCCGACTGGGAATCCTCCGTCGTGCAAAGTCCTTCCTCGGCCCTCTTGAGCTCCTGACCACTTACAAAGCTTTTGTCCGTAGCCTGATGGAGTACTGCTCTCCCCTCTGGGCTGGTGCTCCTGCCTCCCACCTTTCTCGACTTCACGCTGTCGAAACCAGGGCTTTTAAGATCATTGGCATCTCCCGCAATGAAGCTGAGTCTTTGGGCCTCTCACTCAATCACCGCAGGTTGGTCGGTGGTCTTTCTGTCTTCTACCGACTCCTCTCCAGCCTTGCCCCCCCTGCTCTCTCTGCGATTTGTCCCAACCACATTTCCACAGGGCGCTCAATGTCCGCCAACAACCCCCTTCTGGTAAAACTACCAAAATCACGAATCACTGCTCATATTCACTCTTTCATTCCTCTTTTTTCCCGCCTTTGGAATAAACTTCCTCACTCTATTCTTTCCCATTCTTCCCTCCAGGCTTTTAAAACAGCTGTTCACCACCACCTCTTATCTTCCCCCATCCAAATCCTCGATCTTTTCTACCCCCCATAATCCACCCAAGCCCACTTCCTTCAATTCTCCTGCTTTCCTTCCTGAAAGTCCCTGTAATGTCCATCTTCTCTTCGCCATGTTCCCTGTCCCATCCCCATCCCTCTCCCTTCCACAGTTCACCTAATGTGTCTGTTCCCCACTGTTTTGTCCCTTCCACTCCCGCCCCTCTTGTCTCATGCCTCCTTGCTGTGAGTTGTGTGTTAGCTCTCATACGAGCCTCGACCAAGGTATACAAAAAAAAAAAAAAAAAAAAAATTTTATTTTATCTTTTTTGTACCTTAATATTGATGTGGTGCTGGGTTCCGGTGGCGATAACGACCGCTAGACGGAGCAGTTGGGCCGTCTCCCACCGAACACCCGGAATTGAAGGTCGTAACCCTTGGATAACTCCAAAGGTCATGGGTCCCTTAGCAGACCATGGACGCCAATATCTCGACGGCGTGGGGTAGGGTTAATTGTCCAATTCCAATATACCTAAGTACCCATGTCGTCTAACTACCGGGAAAACCACACCCTCGGCCGACTCTGTCCGAACCGAGTCGCATTTATCGACTCGGGTCCGGCGTAATCGAGCGGAAATTACCAGAGCCGCACCGGTCCAAATGACAAGTTACGGCACAAACGGCTTCACTAATTCTCAAGCCCGAACCATGCTGGGTCAATGCTAGAAACGACAGGCAACAAACTGGAGCATTTAACAGATATTTATTTACAATAATAAGACACAGTGCAGACTTATTCCAAATAAAATGCAATGTACAATGAGCAATCAACAATTTCTACTTGTAGGACGGCGCCACCACAGACACACACACACACACACACACACACACCAAAAAGAAATGGGGCCGGCCGGCCTTTATTTGGACCTCCAGCCTGGGAGGATAGGCGAACTGGAGGGTCAGAGTTCTGCTGGTACCTGTCCGTGCTCGCACGGCTTGCCGGCCTGCCCTTGTGGAGCTCAGGATTCTTGTGGAAGGGCTTGGGAAGATCGGACGCTCCGACCACCACGGTGGGACTCGAACCCACACGGACAACCTCGCACCAAGCGCCAAGGAACCAAGACGAAGCGGCAGATGCCAGCCAGCACCAAGACAGAAGATGGCCAGCAGAACAGATGAGACGACCCAGACGGATCACACCGACAATTCTTCAACCCCTCCTGCGAGGTGGGAGGGATCCGTCCTGCGGTAACTCTGCCTCCCATTGGACGGGTGGCGTGTTGGTGGCCCGCACCCCGAAGAGGCTCTGCAGTTGTTTCTGGCCTTCTAGCTTCCCATTGGTTGGAGCGCCTCGGCTTTGTTCGCTCTTCATCCATTGGCTGGAGGAAACACTCCCTGCCCTTCTTCGGAGTGGAGCCTCAATCTGAAGTGATGGAGGCTCTGCTCACGCCTTCAGCCAAAAACACGTGAATAATGGAGTCGGTGCGCGAAGGCTTGGTTGGGTGGCGGAACGAAGCAGGATTTTGTTGTTGGGGAATATTAAAAAAAAAAAAACTAACTACAAAATAACTCGCAGCGCACACATGAAATTCTCGTTAGACACAGGGGATGGATTCTTACTATACACATAATACTTAACGAAATAACTAAACTTTGGGACTGCTGATTGTCTTTGTCTTTGTGCAAGAGGCCTCCAAATCCGTAACAATATTTCTGTGCCAACCGAGTCAACAAGTCCTTGTACAGTAGCTTTCCCAACCTGAATATACGTGATCATTATGCATGTTAACCTGAAATGGCTATTTATCTAATATATAAAGCTCTTTCCAACCACTGACTGTGACCCACTCACTGTTATAAATGTTTCCTACCTTCTTCGTGCTGAAATTTTGCAGATTGCTGCGATTCAAAGCCAATATCCCAGGGAAAATCACAAAACCTTCGGAAAAGTTTCCGTTATCGGAAATATCCGTAAATCCAAGTCGGCCGGTGCAGCCTCGACCTGCTCACTGCAGGTCATGTTACCCAAGACAAGGGAGCTTGGTTTATCTTAAATTATTATAATCCATGAATACATGCATTATTTAGCCTTGAATAAATCAATATATTTTGCCAGAGATAAGGAAGTCCTGTTTTGTTTTGTTTTGTTGTCCAACTTCACTCTATTAATTGCATTTCTGGCCTGTTCATATATTTTGGTGCAAACTCAAACTTTATTTCCCTTGCCGAAAAGATGTCAAACTGCAAAACACACAGAATTTGACTCGTGAGGAAATTTCCTCCGTCTTGCCGAATAATGAATGCAGACGTGTAAAAAAAAAAAAAAAAAAAAAAAAAGTTTCACTTTTAAAATAAATAAAAGCTGAATCTTGGTCGTGCAATTGGTTTTCAGAAAGAGAGAAACAAGGAACAGTAGAAATAGAGTGGAGAAACGCACCAACAGCAGGGTTGAGGGACAAAATAGAGGGAGACTGACAAGTAAGGGATGTGGGGAAGAATGAGGGATAAGGGAGTGAGAGGGGGAGAGGAGGTGGGGTTGGTAAACAGAATGATATGTTGTGCTTAATGACCACATACACACACATTGAGGTTTCAGTACCCAGCTATTTGGGCCCAAACAATGGAGAATTTTTTTTTTAAAGGACCAAGTACCAAGATTCTGGAAGTTCAAGAGATCTGAAATTGTACCAGTGATCATTGGAGCAAGGGGAATGATGAAGAAGAACCTGCCAGAGATCGTAAAAACCATCCCAAGGGATATTACGACAAACCAATTGCAGAAGCTATCTGTGGCTCAGTGACGATCCTGAAAAGAGCCCTCAAAACAAAACTTTGAGAAAAAAACTTCACACGTTGGTCCATGATTCGTGACGGCCCTTCCCAAAGCGGAGGTGGATACTTCAAGACCTGGGAGGACTCCGTTCCATCTTCTGAAAGCCGCATATGGAGAAAACAACAACCAACAACACATACACACACACACGCACTGGGGCCAAGTGCCGTTACGGTAATACAGTTTATATACTTACA